>NC_089838.1:305500842-305720842 GCF_035609145.1 Eleutherodactylus coqui | reverse complement strand
AATGGATATGAGATAGATAGAAGAAGATGATAGATATGAGATGATAGATGTATAGATAGATAGATAGGAGATAGATAGATAGATAGATAGATAGATAGATATATGTGAGAGAGATAGATATGATAGATAGATAGATAGGAGATAGATAGATAGATAGATAGATAGGAGATAGAAAGATATATAGATATGAGATAAATAGATATGAGATTATAGATGTATAGATAGATAGATAGATAGATCATTTATGTACTCTATGGCAGAAATGAAAGGGTTACAGAAAATTAGCTTGATTGTGGTAATCTAAGTCTAAATTATAGGAAAATTAGAATTCAAAGGTAAAGTGTTAAGAGTGAGATAAACAGGTAGCGTCCTGGGAAAACGTGAACATATGGCCATCCTAAAAAGGAGATGCTTTCATCTATTTCGTTTTTTTTCCCTCCACTTTTGCATTGCAAGATCTCAAAGGATGATGAGTAAACCTTGCTCACTATCTACAGACAGCTTCAAATCCATGCAAGTGAGGAAATAGAAAGGGATATGCTATTTATGTGTACATGGAGGCCATCTAAACACTAATACCTCTAAACATTTTGTGGACATGACTTTTTAGGCTGCATTAATATTTGCGGGGGTGATCTATTGACTGATCCGAATCTGGTGGTTTCTTTGTGTCATTGTTATTCCTAATTTCTTATTGATGGTACCATTACAAGGTTTGATGTTACCAATTACAAGGTTGGCAGCATATTGGGTCAACCTTCTAAAGGCGGAGTGGTAGCTTAACTGACAATAATTCTCTAAATGCTATTCAATCTCCTAACCATTTTGCCCAACCAAGTCTTCCTAAAATGGTGGCCTCCTTCCTATCATTGCATGTGGAGAAGGGTGGTGGCTGGAGTATAGAAGGAGACAGATAGTCCTGCTAACTGATGCTAAAGCTAAGGGCATAATGATTGTGGTCACAAGAAGTGCAAACGGACCCAAAGGGGTAAGGAGCTTGTGGGATACTATTTCTGTGTAGGGCACTATGGATGGAGTGTTTGTCTAGCAATGAGGAAAGGTTGTGATGGGTTGGAAGAGCATGGAGCCAAAGATGTCTGTGTGCAAAGTTCTGTAGAGATGAGTCATGGCTGAAAGAAGTCATCTTGGTGGTCTGGGCCAAATGGAGAAGAAAAGGTAAATGAGTCAAATCAGAGTTGGCATCACCTGGAAGTAATTGGTTTTAAATGTCCTACAATTACATAAAACATCTTCAGAATGAACCCATTTGAATTTGGTTATGCCCCTAACTGAGACCATCTGACTCTCCCAAATTCTCAACTCTTCTATGGAGGAACCCATGCAATTTATTTTACCATCATGAGGAGCCCCTATAACTACACCACTAATACTGTAAACATGACATCTCTTAATGTTTTTGGAGAATCACAACTAAAGGCCCATTTACACTGGACGAGTGTCAGGCAAACAATGTCCCACAGGATCCTAGATCATTCCAGCCTCCTTAATTGGATTATTTTGCAGCTTTGTCCTGCCAATCATCCAACCCATCATTTTAAGGAAAACTAGGGTTGGATGGATGGAGAACAAACACCACATGAAAGAATGTCCCAGAGATGGTCAATCTTACCTGCACATGACCTCGTGAGTGAGTAAAACGCGGCACATCTCCGGATTCTTATTCTGTCCTTCATATGCTATTGGCTGCAGAGAATTAAGAACAGGTATAAGATTACACACCAAGTACTACCCTGTCAAAGGTCATGGTAACAAGCTACAATCTACAATCATTGCCCATTTATCATCTTACAATCCTTATATTGAGAGTGTTCCACCAGTGGCTATATAACCATATACAAGAAGATGATCTGCTCATGTTAGCTGTACAAAATAGCTATATAGCAAGTTGCTCAGCATGACTCATCCAAATTTCGTGAAGGCCCACTTATTAGGGTTCCACCATCAAGTGACCTATATCTACTGTCCCTAGAACTTATGGGAAGACCAAATGATAACCCATAGTCATATCTCAACGAAGCCTACCTGCTTGGTCACCGAGTCAATCAACCGCACAAACAGATCCTGTTCAGTCCGGACACCTTCAAAAACAAAATACACAATGAGGGGCAGAAAACATGTAACTGCAAAGTTGTAGAAAAGTGAAGTCAGAAAAATAGCAGTTATCTGGAAAAGTAATCAAATGGGCTTCATAATTTAGAATAACCTTATTGCAGATCTAGCCAAGCTAAACTTGTAGTTTAAAGAGTACCTGAGATTTCAACAAGTTTTCTAAAATACCCCAGGCTTTCCTTACTCTCTCATTTGCTGCTGTTTGCATGCTGTTTCGTGTCTGTAAGCCCTGATTTTCAGGTGGTCTTCCCCATTTTTCTGCTGTGCTGATGTTTGCAATCCACTTTCAAGCAAGGAGGCGCTGTAGCTAGCCTAGCATTCTGTCAGTAGTTCACTGTTCTGCACTTCCTTGCTCTGACTTTCCATGCTGCATTGAAAGGTCTGTGTTCCAATCAGCAGGGAAGAAGTATCTCAATGTCCACCCCTCTGCTCTCCTAGGATGATTTAGACATTCTGGCCAAATAATTAATAGACCAAATATAATATGTACACACACCCAGGAGAGGCAGAGATTGTGGAAATTGTTATCACAGTGTCTGTAGATCTGTCTGCCTGCAGCCTATGAATGCATGGGAGCGCCCCTGTAAAGATAGCTCCTCTGCTAAGGGAACATTCCTATGTCCTTGTCACTAAGGAAGCTCTGTAACTAATGACAGACAGTGGATTGCAGAGAGGAAAAGGGAAGGTAAGGGAAACCGCTAGTGGCAGCCACTTCAAACTTGATTTACAATGGTAAAACAACAACATTTTTAATGCAAGTATGTTCCAGAAATGACAAGACTAACACAAGCTAGTAGATGAGCAGGAGTTGTCTGAAAAGGTAGTGCCCCTTTCAAAAATAATGGTGCTATGTATAGATAACACAATATATTACATACCCTTTATTATGATTATATATAGATAGTAACATAGTATGTAAGTCGAAAAAAGACATATGTCCATCCAGTTCAGCCTATTACTAGAGATGAGCGAGCATGCTCGTTTAAGTAACTGTGTGCTCGCCTGAGCAGCATGCAGGAAGGCGGCGGGGGCCAGGGGAAGAGATATCTCTCTCTCTCCCCCCGCTCCCTCCCGCTCCCTCCCGCTCGCCCCCCCCCCCCCCCCCCCCCCGCATGCTGCTCAGGTGAGTACACAGTTACTCGATAAGACTGCTACTCGATCAAGTAGCAGCCTTAAACGAACGTGCTCGCTCATCTCTACCTATTACTCTTCCATCAATGTTGATCCAGAGGAAGGCAAAAAAAAAAACCAATGAGGTAGAAGCCAATTTTCCTCGTCTTAGCAGAAAACAATTCCTTCCTGACTACAAATCTGGCAATCGGAATAATTCCAAAATCACCGACTCTTCTGAAGTCATCAGTAACTATAACATGTAATATTATTACAAAGGCATCCAGACCCCTCTTCAACTCTTTTAGTAAGGTCCTCATCCCCAGACAGAGAGTTCCATAGTTTCACTGCTCTTACAGTAAAGAACCCCCTTCTATGTTGGTGTAAAAACCTTCTTTTCACTAGATGTAGAGGATGTCCCCTTGTTACAGTCACAGTCCTGGTTGTAAATAGATCATAGGAGAGATCTCTGTATTGTCCCTTTATATACACTCTTTAGGGGAAAAAATCTTCTTCCCTAGAAGAAGTAATTTTGTTGCAAAACTTGGCATTGCAGTTTCATCTCAGGCAAATATGCAAATGATGAGAGTTGTGGCGTGATTCGGTGAACGGTCTTGTCACCTGAGGGTCTAAAAGTGGTTCCACCTTGGCCTATAAAAAGGCTCTCAGAGGTTACTTGTGTGTCATGGACTTCTTTTTCTGCTTGTCTGGGGCTTTTGATCCCTAGACGCCTCTACGATGCAGAAAAGAGATTTTGCCCAGTTAACAGAGTTTGAGAGGGGAGCATCATTGGGATGTGAGAAGCTGGATATTCATATCTACTAATTGCTCTCTACCTGGGCTGTTCTGTCCAGACTGTTAGGAGGTGTTGGGACCGGTGGATGTGTGAAGGCACACAAGGTGACCGGGCTCAGGACCCTCCAACAGACCACCAGTAGAGAGGAGCGTCTGACCAGACTGTTAGGGGGTGTTGGGACCAGTGGATGTGTGAGGGCACACAAGGTGACCGGGCTCAGGACACCCCTTACAGACCTCCAGTAGACAGGAGCGTCTGACCAGACTGTTAGGAGGTGTTGGGACCAGTGGATGTGTGAGGGCACACAAGGTGACCGGGCTTAGGACACCCCCTACGGACCACCAGTAGAGAAGATTGTCTGATCATCCGACAAGCAGCTCCAACTGTTTTGTCATCTGCCATCCAGAGACAGGTGGCGCCATCATTACACCCCTGTATAAGATGGAACCATTTCCTGGCATTCAGCTGAAGGACATTTGTTCTTACAATGCCCATTACATGTACGGCCTCTGACACCCACCATCACCTCTGTTTGCATCGATACCATGGGTGTTGAAACTGGACTACTAAGGAGTAGAACCAGGTGGTCTTCAGTGACAAATCCAGGTTTAGTTTGGGCACTGACGACAGCCATGTTCGTGTCTGGAGACCTAGGAGTGAGCGCCTCAATCCTGTCTGTTGTAGAGCAACACACTGCCCCCTGCTGGTGTGATGGTCTGGGGGTCATCACATACGACAGTCGGTCACCTCTAGTAGTGGTACGAGGGACAATGACAGCTCAGTGATATGTTCAAGACATCCTGTAGCCACATGTGTTGCTCTCATGGCGGCTTCCAATAGGCATTTTCCAGCAGGATAATGCTTGGCTGCACACACAAAGGGGTCCCAGGAATGTCCCCACAACACTGTCACACTTCTGTGGCAATAGGACCATTTGGAACACCAACTTCATCAGCCTACAGGTTTGCATAATCTAGAGGCTCAGTTACAGAAAATGTGGACCAGTATGCCGCAGGATACCATATGGAACCTGTATGCCTCCATGCCCACCCATATCACATCTTGCATCCAAGATAGAGGCAGCCCAACTGGGTACTTGAGCCTCCATGAGCGCCAATATTACATCTTGTATCTAAACTAGAGGTGGCCCAACAGAGTACTAGAGCCTTCATGCTCACCTCTATCACATCTCATATCCAAGCTAGTGGCAGCCCAAGAGGGCCTCCATTCTTGCCCGTATCAGATCTTGTATCCGAGCTAGAGGTGGTACAACAGGGTACTAGAGCCTCCATGCCCGCTCGTACCACATCTTGTATCCAAGCTAGAGGCGGTACAACAGGGTACCAGAGCCTCCATGCCCACCCATATCACATCTTGTATCCAAGCTAGAGGCGGTACAACAGGGTACTAGAGCCTCCATGCCCACCCGTATCACATCTTGTATCCAGGCTAGAGGCGGTACAACAGAGTACTAGAGCCTCCCTTCAAGAGGTCAGTTTTCCTCATAAATTCTCCTTTTGCTCGAATATTGTAATCACTTTTATCAATGTTACAATCACAGAGAGAAAGTTTCATTCAATCCCAACAACTTCTTCCAGGAGGGGAATTGTTTTTGACAATGAGTGTATTAATACATAGTTATTAGGTCGCCCCTCAGCCATCTTATTGCCAAACTAAATAATCCCAATTTTGATAACCTCTCTGGGTATTATAGTTCACCCATTTCGTTAATTACATTAGTTGCCCGCTTTTGAACCCTCTCAAGCTCTGATATGTCCTTCTTGAGTACCGGTACCCAAAACTGTCCACAATATTGTGGTCTGACCAGTGACTTGTAAAGAGGAAGAACAATGTTCTCGTCATGCGCCCCTAGACCTCTTTTGATGCACCCATGATCCTGTTTGCCTTAGCAGCATCTGCCTGACACTGGTTGCTCCAGTTTAGCTTACATATATATGTACTGTGTACCTATTATAGGGACTCACCGTTACTATAGAGAAGTTGCAGCCGGTAATGGGTGCCATTATTGGTTTTCTCGTTGCTCAGTTCCTTTGAAATAGAAGGGATATAAGCAAATTATAGTATACAGTATACATATCACTATACATCTCCTACTATTCAGTACAGAGAGAATTTCCCCATTAGTTATGTGTAATCTGTACAGAATCAATAATCAATACTTCTTGGTTAATTAGTGCCTCACCATCATCAATGAGTAAAGGATGCTATATCATGAATCAATATGCTATATATCAGATATCACACTGGGCTCAATTACTGGGGATATAGGATAAATACCAGCTGGCATACATATAGGACCATCCAGCTATATCTATACTTCATGATTCACCGGGACTGGAGGGAATCTACTGTGGAGTTTGGTAAATTCTCAGCAATGGAGAGATGGCAGCTGGATATATAGGGTTATTGTAAGTGCGTATAATGTAAAAGTCAAGGCTTCAATGAAAACCACATGGATAACACTGAACACGCTCCTACAATTAATACAAAGGCGGCATTCACTATACAATACATACATCCCTGTGCTAACTGTAATATGATGTCTAACCACCACATATAGAGTATATACAGTGTATTCTAGAGGTGACCCTTCACTCCATAGAACATATAGCGACTTGCAGACTATAATCGAGGCATTGGTTCACTTGGTAGATAGCTCTCTATAGGTGTTCACAGAACTCTACGAACTGTCAGAAAGTCCGTTCTTCCCTCTACACTAGCAATAATCGGTTATAGAATTTCTTAGACTCGCATATCAACAAAATGATCTATAGACTCTTAGCCTTAACCTTCACTCTATAGTATATAGAATGAAGTAATATAGAAAACTAGGATGGACTCTATACTATACAGAGTATTCTATAGTACTTCATAACACATAAGGAAGTAACCTGCGCTCTACACCACATATAGATCTCTAGACTTTCATAAAGAAGGTAACATATTATGTTAGGCTGAATAAAGACATGTCCATCCAGTTCAGCCTATTGTCACCACGCCCACCAATGTGGATCCAGAGGAAGGCAAATAATATAACAAACCCCAATCAGGTTGAAGCCAATTTTCAATCATTTAAGGAAAAAAATTCCTTCCCTACTCCAATCTGGTAATCAGAATAATCCCTGGATCACTGACCCCTCGGAAGTAATCAGTGACTAGAACATGTAGCATTGTAACGCTCAAGGAAGGCGTCCAGCCCCTCGCAAACTCTTTTATTGAATTTGTCATCACTACATCCTTAGTGGGGATTTACTTGATCACAAATAGCACTCTGCAGACTGTTATAAAGTGAAGGTAACATTCTGAACTTACATACGACCCTCTACTGACTCATATACCATCCTACTACCTTTACCACATACGGTTCTCTATAGGCTAATAAACCATCAAACTCTCCATACTATATACAGTTCTCTATAGATTTTCAGACTATCCTACACTTTGCATCAGAAATGACTCTCTATAGACTCATAGACCATCCTACTCTCTACATCACATACAGTTCTCTATATGCTCATAGACCATCCTACTCTCTACATCACATACAGTTCTCTATAGGCTCATAGACCATCCTACTCTCTACATCACATACAGTTCACTATATGCTCATAGACCATCCTACTCTCTACATCACATACAGTTCTCTATAGGCTCATAGACCATCCTACTCTCTACATCACATACAGTTCTCTATAGGCTCATAGACCATCCTACTCTCTACATCACATACAGTTCTCTATAGGCTCATAGACCATCCTACTCTCTACATCACATACAGTTCTCTATAGGCTCATAGACCATCCTACTCTCTACATCACATACAGTTCACTATAGGCTCATAGACCATCCTACTCTCTACATCCCATACAGTTCTCTATAGGCTTATAGACCATCCTACTCTCTACATCACATACAGTTCTCTATAGGCTCATAGACCATTCTACTCTCTACATCACATACAGTTCTCTATAGGCTCATAGACCATCCTACTCTCTACATCACATACAGTTCTCTGTAGACTCACAGACCTTTCTACTCTCCATAATATACAGAGTTCTATATAGGCTTTAAGACTATCCTACACTTTGTATCACAAATGGCTCTCCATAGACTCATAGACTACAATACTCTCTGCATCACATACAGTTCTCAATAGACTCATAGACCACCCTACTCTCTATACCACGTACAGTTCTCTATAGACTTACAGACTTTTCTACTCTCTATAGCACATACAGCTCTCTATAGACTCATAGGCCATACTACTCTCTATATCACATACAGTTCTCTATAGGCTACTCTCTATACCACATATAGTTCTCTATAGACTCATAGACCATCCTACTCTTTACATCACATACAGTTTTCAATGGGCTCATAAGCCATCCTACTCTCTACATCATATACAGTTCTCTATAGACTTTTAGACCATCCTACACTTTGTATCACAAATGGCTCTCCATAGACTCATAAACCATCCTACACTCTATACTACATACAGTTCTCTATAGGCTCATAGACCATCCTATGCTCTACATCAAATTCAGTCCTCTCTAGCCTCATAGACCATCATACTGTCCATACCACATTCAGTCTTCTATAGGCTCATCGACCATCCTTCTTTGTATACCACGTTCAGTCATCTCTAGGCTCATAGACCATCCAACTCTCTACATCACTTTCAGTCCTTCCTAGACTCATTGACCATAATACTCACTGCATCACAGACAGTACTCTATAGACTCATAGACCACCCTACTCTCTATACCACGTACCGTTCTCTATAGACTCATAGACATTCCTATTCTCTATACCACATACAGCTCTCTATAGACTCATAGACCATAATACTCACTGCATCACAGACAGTACTCTATAGACTCATAGACCATAATACTCACTGCATCACAGACAGTACTCTATAGACTCATAGACCACCCTACTCTCTATACCACGTACCGTTCTCTATAGACTCATAGACATTCCTACTCTCTATACCACGTACAGCTCTCTATAGACTCATAGGCCATACTACTATCTATATCACATACAGTTCTCTATAGTCTACTCTCTATGCCACATATAGTTCTCTATAGACTCATAGACATTCCTACTCTCTATACCACATACAGCTCTCTATAGACTCATAGGCCATACTACTATCTATATCACATACAGTTCTCTATGGGCTACTCTCTATACCACATATAGTTCTCTATAGACTCATAGACTATCCTACTCTCTATATCACATACAGTTCTCAATGGGCTCATAAGCCATCCTACTTTATATACCATATACAGTTTTCTATAGACTTTTAGACCATCCTACACTTTGTATCACAGATGGCTCTTCATAGATTCATAGACCATCCTACACTCTATATTACATACAGTTCTCTATAGGCTCAGAGACCATCTTATGCTCTACATCAAATTCAGTCCTCTCTAGCCCCATAGCCCATCCCACTCTCTATACTACATACAGTTTTCTGTAGGCTCACAGTCCATCATACTCGCCATACCACATTCAGTCCTCTCTAGGCTCATAGACCAGCCTACTCTCTATATGACATACAATTCTCCATAGGCTCATAAACCATTATACTCTCTATACTATACAGTTCTGCATAGAATTTTAGACTATCTTACACTTTGTATCACAAAGGGCTCTCAGAAGATTCATAGACCATCCTACTCCCCGTACTACATACAGTTCTCTATAGGCTCATAGACCATCCTACTCTCTATAGCACATACAGTTCTCTGTAGGCTCGTAGACCATACTACTCTTTATACAACATATAGCTCTCTATAGACTGGTAGACCATCCTACACATAGCCTAACAAGTAGCTCTATAGACTCGTAGACCATCCTACTCTCTATAGGAGAAAAGATATATATCCTATAGGCTATTTAATCATTCTACTGTATAAACCATATAGAGCTCTCTATAGACTCCCCAATCATCGTTCTCTTTATTACACCATTCTCTGCACCACATATAACCCTGTATAGGCTTTTCAACCGTTCTACTCTCTCTATGTTACATACAGTTCTCTATAGACCCTGATAATTCTACTGTCTATGCCACATATAGCTTTCTATAGATTTTTCTACCACTCTGCTCTCTATTATACATACAATTCTCTATTAACTCTTTGAACTTCCCGTTCTCTATACTAGATATCGTTTTCTATAAACTCTTAGACCACGCTACACCTTATACTGCAACTACTTCTCAATAAATTCTTGAACCATCCGACCCGCTATAATACATACAGTCCCCTACAGACTCATAGGCCATACCTCTCTCCTTTCAAAATACAGTCCTTTATAAGCTCTTAGAACTTTCTACTCTTTATACCAGATACATCTCATATAGACTCTCCGATCCTCCTCGATCCTCCATACTATATACAGCTATCTATACACTATAAGAGCATCCTAATCTGTATACCACATACAAACCTCTATATACTCTTACTCTATCCCACATATAGTCCTCTGTAGACTCTTCAACCCTCCTTCTCCATACTGTATACTACACACTGTACAGTCCTCTACAGACTCTCTATACAACATATAGTTATCTATAAACTCTTGGAGCATCTTACTCTCTATACCACATACAGTCCTCTATAGACCCTTATACTATACTACATTCAGTCCTCTATAGACCCTTACACTATACCACATACAGCCCTCTATAGACCCTTACACTATACTACATACAGCCCTCTATAGACCCTTACACTATACTACATACAGTCCTCTATAGACCCTTACACTATACTACATTCAGTCCTCTATAGACCCTTACACTATACTACATACAGTCCTCTATAGACCCTTACACTATACTACATACAGCCCTCTATAGACCCTTACACTATACTACATTCAGCCCTCTATAGACCCTTACACTATACTACATTCAGTCCTCTATAGACCCTTACACTATACTACATTCAGTCCTCTATAGACCCTTACACTATACTACATTCAGTCCTCTATAGACCCTTACACTATACCACATACAGCCCTCTATAGACCCTTACACTATACTGCATTCTGTCCTCTATAGACCCTTACACTATACTACATACAGCCCTCTATAGACTCTTACTCTATACTATGTACATTCCATTGCAGACTCTTAGACTCTCCTTCTCTCTATACTACATACTGTACAGTCCTCTATAGACTCTTAGACTCTTCTTCTCTCTACAACACATACTGTACAGTCCTCTATAGACTCTTACACCATCCTACTCGCTATACCATATACAGTACTCTATGCAGTTATCTATAGACTCTTAAACCCTCCTACTCTTTATACCACAAACTGTTCTCTATGGACTCTTTACACTATCCTACTATTAAAATTACATAGTTCTCTATAAATTTCTAGACCATCCTACTCTTTATACCACATAAGCTCTCTATAGGCTCTTAGACTATCCTTTCTATACTATATATAACTACCCGTGTTTCCCTGAAAATAAGACAGTGTCTTATATTAATTTTTGTTCAAAAAGGTTTACCTTTTTTACATGTATAGCTGCCTGGACACTATTTAAATTGACTTTTTTAATTAACTGTTAGCAGGGCTTAAATTTGGAGTAGGGCTTATTTTTCAAGCATCCTCAAAAAGCCTGAAAAATCATTTTGGATCCTCAAAAATTATGTAAAATCATGCTATGTCTTATTTTCAGGGTATGTCTTATTTTCAGGGAAACAGGGTATATAGTCTTAGATCATCCTACTCTTTATACCATATGTTCTGTAGCTTTCTACAGACTTTTAGACCATCCTACTGCCTATACTACATACAGTGCTCCATATCTCCCTGGAGACTCTTAGATCATCTTTTCTATAATATATACACTATAACATTCTACAATCTAGACCATCGTATTCTCTATACCACATAAAGCTTTATATAGACTCCTGGAAAAACAAGACTTCACTTGATATAGCTCAATGACCAAACTTACAAAGAGAATATACCACATATGGCTCTCCATAGATTCTTAGGCTCTTCTCTCTATATTACATATAGCTGTATATGGACTCTAACACTATCGGCTCTCTATAGGACGTATAGCCCTGTAAATAATCATTAAAGACAATACATAGCATATATCATTCTATACAGCCTATTATATAAAGAATGTATTTATCTCAGATAGCTCTCTATATAGACTTTTCTGGATATATCCCTTTACACTGTGTAACATATAGCCCTCCACAGCCTCAACAACAGCTCTATAGACTATTGTAAAGACATCCCCCACTGTACAGCATAGCACGCTAATGAATATAACATACTGTAGACAGGGGGAGTCCAGTCAGCCACATAACCTCCTTTTCATTTTAAATTTACATATGGCTTTCAAGATGGCGGAGAGGTAGGGCAGCACATTCTATAGGTACATGCATTGGTCTAATATGTAAAGGAAAGGTTAAGCTCCATCTAAGGATGGTTTATGACATTGGACTGTATTATTATATGTACTGTGATAATTATATAAAACAGTGTCTTATGCAATATAAACCCACCTTATCGTTCTCCACAAAGTCCAGAAAGGTGGTGCGCTCGATCTCTATAGGCTGTCCCTGACGGTCATACAGTGCCAGCACAAAGTGAAAAAAGTTCGATTTCCGTAAATTGGAAGGTGGTTGCTTCTCAAAATGTGCCCGGGACACTGCGACGCCACTGCAAAGGACAAATATATGTTTCAGTATGTTATACATCTATTGTATATGCTGCAGAATAGTCACCTAATATATGTACTGTATATGGTTTCTTGTATGCGTCTACAAATATACATGTATTATTACATCCTGCACAAGCTAGCCACATTTAGATATTATATATGTACTGTAATATTGCATATTACATAACTAAATATTGTATATATATATATATATATATATACATATATATATATATATGCGTTTTCCCCCCCTTAGAGATATATAAATATATTGTACAATATGGTATTATTATATAGTATATGCAATATATATAATAATAATCTTTATTTGTATAGCGCCAACATATTCCGCAGCGCTTACATAGACAGGGGGGAATACAGAAAGACAAAAGTACAAAAATTACAGAACCAGAGTATATATCAATGCATTAGTTATAATGTACTGCACACTATGCAAATATCACTCCACTACCACTTTGCAACACTATAGGCTGCTCAACTGTTCTTGACTGTGGAATTATGTCCTCTAATATATGTATTATATACTGTACAAGTGTTAATCTGTAGTGAAAGATATCTATATTTTGTCATATTATATGCACTGCAAAACCACAAAAAACACATACGTATATGCTGAAATATATCACGCACTGCCATCACACCGCAATATATACCCATACACTACATGTGTTCCATAATCCTCTATATTGGTAGGAATATGGTAAATGGTGTGTCGTAGACTTGTCCCAACTAACCCTTCAATGCGATGTATACCAGTATGTGATAATACACTGAATACTGTACAGCTACTACTGCGACACCGCAAGGAATATGCTAAACTTGCATATATGTTACAACACAATGTGGGAGAGTGACTGAAGCAGTCTTCTACATAGAGAGTATAAAGTTAGTGAGGAAGTCCATAGATGCACCAAATGTATTAAATATTGCATGCTGCTTCATAGGTTTGGCGCCTGGTAAGACTTCTTTCAACCATCTCTTGGATGGTAACTTTAGAACAGTTTTTCGCGCCTCAAAGCGGATTCACGCCAGTATAAAACTGGTGCATTTTACGACTGAAGAAATCTGCACCCCCTTTTCTAGATACTTTTAAAAATTGTCTGGCAAGTCACAAATATCTGTTCACTTTGGTGCAAATCATTAGTAAATTTGTTTAAAATGATTTGGTGTAACTAAAACTAGAATTCTGTCTTTAGAGTCACTGCTGCAGATAACTATATGTTATAGACGATGTGTAATACTATATACCACAAACTGCACAGGTCTATTTGTGCAGTGATATTCTATACTACTTCCCTGCAAGGGGAGATAGATAGATAGATAGATAGATAGATAGATAGATAGATAGATAGATAGATAGATAGATAGATAGATAGATAGATAGATAGATAGATATGAGATAGATAGATAGATAGATAGATAGATATGAGATAGATAGATAGATATGAGATAGATAGATAGATAGATAGATAGATAGATAGATAGATATGAGATAGATGGATAGATAGATATGAGATAGATGGATAGATAGATTGATTGATAGATATGAGATAGATAGATAGATAGATAGATAGATAGATAGATAGATAGATAGATAGATAGATAGATAGATAGATATGAGATAGATGGATAGATAGATATGAGATAGATGGATAGATAGATTGATTGATAGATAGATATGAGATAGATAGATATGAGATATTAGATAGATAAATCGGTAGATAGAAAGGAGATAGATAGATAAATAGATATAGAAAGAAAGAAAAGTGATATTAGATAGATAGATAGATAGATAGATAGATAGATATGGGATAGATAGATAGATAGATAGATAGATAGATAGATAGATAGATAGATAGATAGATAGATAGAAGATAGATAGAAAGATAGATAGGAAGGAGATAGATAGATAAATAGATATAGAAAGAAAGAAAAGTGATATTAGATAGATAGATAGATATAGAATGAAAAGCGATGATAGATAGATAGAGTAGAAATACATTATACCATCCACAGAACTAATGTGCACCATTGCCACTCTTAGAAAGGACCCCATGGTGTAGTCGGCAGAGGCAGGCAGTAATATTATATACAGCAGCACTTAGGGTACAGGAGCTGTCCTCATCAGCTGTGTCAAATGACAAACTCGGCTCTCCTACATCTGTTCAGGGTTTGATATAACCATGTGCGGCTTTTACTGCCACCAACATACACAAGTCGCAAGTCCAAGCAGGCGGCCGTTGTGATAGTGAGCGGATCTGTACACTAGATCGTCTGTGCTGATCTGCTGGGGACTATATGCAACCGTGATATACGGCTAATATACATCTACAGGACCTATATACTGCACTGCAGCGACTCTCCTCGTATATAGCATATATATGCGACTAAAGATACGTAGCAAGTCAGGGATAGATGTAATTGTACTGTATTTAGAATACATCGCGTACTGACAGCTTATCCATCTGATACATATGCCATATATACCAATTATCGGGATACATCAAACACAGTTATTAAACTATTCCACATTGATTTGTATGTACTATTATGGCATCTTCTTGACTTTCTGAACTTTAGTTCCCACCAAAATGTTGCAGTCTTTCACATTTAGCGCCATCGGCTCATGGAAATGCAAGAATAATTCCTATTAAACTCATCATATCTAGATAGATGTTGCGATGTTACAGTGACCCGACATAGAAGAAAGAGAAAATAATTATTTGTGTGTATATATATATATATATATATAAAATTATTTTTGTCGGGTCGCTGTAGAGCACGCAATAACTCCTTAGAAAAGTATGCGGACTCCACTTCTCGGGGTCATCATCTACACCTGATTCACTGTTTAGAATAGTAGATAACATTATCCGTTTTTTCAGAATATCATAAATACTGTCATCAGGTGTTCTGGTTATATACACCCACATTTATGTATCTCGGGATATTACAGGAATATTGTGTATCAAACGTCTATTATATTATATATTACTAGATTATATTAATATTATTACTTATTATTATTCTTATGAAGGAACTGCAATTTTTTAATATAAATATAATGTATCAGGATATTATAGTAATACTAGAAATCTGAATATTACACCAATATTATGGAACATAGTATACATCACGATATTATTCTACTATACGTCGTGTATATATATAGAATGAATCCGTTTATTATACTACTGATACAATATGTTTCTATATCGGGATACTGTATTATTACTATGAATAAGTTTCTTGTACTAATATTATGGATCAGGATGTTGCAATAGTAACACAGTACGGTATATTACGACTTCGTATCTCCATATGCACTTTTATACCTGTATGTTATATTACTAAATGGCACTTCTTAATATGAATATTATATGTCAGTATATATTATAAACAGATATCAGAGAATTCTGTACTGAACATCAGGACACTTCTTCTTTGTAATATTATTATTCTAGTCATCGTCAGAATATTATATTATAGTTCTTTTTCCTCCCCGCACTTTTTCCCCGGTGGAGGAGTCTTACTAGATAACCTGTAGGATTTAGCTGAGGGATAGTATAATTCCATCTCATCCCATAACTGTTCCTGTAATCTACATGGAATCATATAGTGTAGGTGTTAGTGCGGCGTCCTATGTATGTTATTAATATTACACCTATGTGGAAGGTGCCTTATATACTGTATGAGGTCACTGCAAGAAATACTTATATGTGTGTACGCAAGATTAGGAGAGTTCAGAAATACATCAAGAAAGTTTTAGAGAAACTAAACAGGAATCTATCTATCTATCTCATATCTATCTATCTATATCTATCTATCTAATATTTTTTCATATATATCTATCCATCTCAAATCTGTTTATCTATCTCATATTTGTCATCTATCTCTTATCTATCTATCTATCTATCTATCTATCTATCTATCTATCTATCTCATATCTATCTATCTCATATCTATCTATGTATCTATCTATCTATCTATCTATCTATCTATCTATCTATCTATCTAAATATCTCATATCTATCTATCTATCTCCTATCTATCTATCTCATATCTATCTATCTATCTATCTATCTCATATCTATCTATCTATCTATCTATCTATCTATCTATCTATCCATCTATCTCATATCTATCTATCTATCTATCTATCTATCTATCTATCTCATATCTATCTATCTTTCCTGCGCATTATTTTACTATTTTAGACAGCATTAATATAACTAGATATAGATAGTTGCACAATATGTAGCAGAGGCGAATATTCCATATGGGCTATGTTTTATACTGTATGTAAAAGTACAGATAAAAACATATCATAACATCACAATGGGCTCTGTCGGCTCTGCTTACATGAAAAGATAGATAGATAGATAGATAGATAGATAGATAGATAGATAGATAGATATAGATAGATAGATACATAGATAAATATGAGATAGATAGATATAACATAGATAGATATGAGATAGATATAGATAGATATAGATAGATACATAGATAAATATGAGATAGATAGATATAACATAGATAGATATGAGATAGATAGATAGATAGATAGATAGATAGATAGATAGATAGATAGATAGATAGATAAATTATATGGTTCGATCTACTGACATTACTCAGTAAATAAACCTGGACTACTATTATAAGTGTAGGCCAAGTATAGTTCTGGGATGGAGTTTCCAAGTCTTCTATAGGTGTAGGTATGTACGGTAGGTACATGAAACATATATAGTGATGGGGGAGTATAGTTAGGATGGGGTACCGGTCAGCTGACAAGTTGTAGAAGTCCAGCAGTGATACATGTATACAGACACCTCACCCTCCATCTGGCATACTACAACCCCCATCATGTACTGCTCATGCCTGCTGAGACTATAGTTCTTTATCTCTAGTGATGGTGGTGCTGCTAACTGATATCAGCAGCCGTGGGTGGTACTACAAGTCCCAGCATCTATTACCAGTTCCCGAATGGGAGTTGTATTATTACATCATTATAATATACAGGAGTGATGTTGGTTCTTATGACCCGACTTGTAGTGTTGTGACAGTGTTATGCTTGGACTTGTAGTGTTGTGACAGTGTTATGCTGGGACTTGTAGTGTTGTGACAGTGTTATGCTGGGACTTGTAGTGTTGTGACAGTGTTATGCTGTGAGACTTGTAGTGTTGTGACAGTGTTATGCTGTGAGACTTGTAGTGTTGTGACAGCGTTATGCTGGGACTTGTAGTGTTGTGACAGTGTTATGCTGTGAGACTTGTAGTGTTGTGACAGTGTTATGCTGAGACTTGTAGTGTTGTGACAGTGTTATGCTGGGACTTGTAGTGTTGTGACAGTGTTATGCTGTGAAACTTGTAGTGTTGTGACAGTGCTATGCTGGGACTTGTAGTGTGGTGACAGTGTTATGCTGGGATTTGTAGTGATGTGACAATGTTGTGCTGGGACTTGTAGTGTTGTGACAGTATTGTGCTGGGACTTGTAGTGTTGTGACAGTATTGTGCTGGGAGATGTTACAACAGTACAGTGATAGGATTGCTAGTGTTATAAAAGTCTTGCTAGGACTTGCAGTGTTCTAACATCGTTTTGCTGGGGCTTGTAGTGTTATGGCAGTGGCTTACTGGGATTTGCAATGATATAACATAGTCTTCCTGCGACTTGCAGTGTAATTTGCACTGTCTTGTTGACACTTATAATGTTATTATAGAGTCTTGCTGAGAGTTGTAGTGTTCTAACACTGTCTATCTGGGATCTGCAGTGTTATGACGGTGTCTTTCTGGGACTTGTACTCTTATAATAGTCTTTCTGGGACTTGTACTGTTATAATAGTCTTTCTGGGACTTGTGTTCTAACAGTGTCTTACGGAGATTTGTATTGTTAGAAAAATGCCCTGCTGAGACTTGTAGTATTTTGAAGAGTCGTGCTGAGCTTTGTAGTGTCACGACAGTGTCTTGCTGGAACCTGTAGTGTTATGTATTTGTCTTGCTGGGACTTGTAATGTTATAAAAAGTCTTGCTGGGACTTGTGGTGTCATGGCATTGTCTTACTGGGCTTTGTAGTGTTATGGCAGTGTCTTGCTGAGACTTGTAGCCCCCCTCCCAGCCAGTGAAGAACAATTAGTAGCTTCTATGTAACTACACCAATGGTGTGTTCTTATAATGGGCGCACGATTGCCCCTATTCAAGCCTCAGCCTTGCCTGTCTGGGATTTGTAGTTCTCCAGCAAGAATCTGTTTCTAATGCTACACTAACATGTTCTACTACACGTCCCAGCATTGTCTGCCAGTAGTTCCAGATGCCCATGCTGCGGAGAGCTATGAGTTGGCAGCTGGCATCCCTGTGCAGTATTACTCTACTGCTGCCTGCTGATGTGCTACTACAACTCCATCATTGTGTACTACTGCCTGCCTGAGACTTGTAGTTCCCCATCTTCACAGCTTGCATCTCCTCCAGTTACTCAAAGATCATGCATGCAGTTAGCAAGAAAGTTGCTGTGCCCAGCGCCCCCATCTTTCTGGGGGGCATTGGTCCTCTTACCTTTGAGCTGCTACCTTGGCATCCACAACTCCAACATTCCTCACCCAGGACCTGACAGGATCCATGCCAGCTGCAAGGGCTTTGTCTCTCAGGGCAGATCCTCCTCTTCCTAAAGTGTCCTGGACCCCAAACATTGAGAGCTGGCAGCACACAAGTTTTGGGGAGGTCCCAATGTCCTCCACATACAGCCTCCTGCCAACCCCCCTGTCACCTGCTCTACCACCACAGCAGCAGCACCAGCAGTAGGGTGACCCTGGATCCTCACCACTACAGTGTGCACTGAGACAGCATCAGCTCAGAGCATGAATGAGCCCCCCAGAGGGGAGGGTCTGTCCTGCATCCTTCTTCTCATTGGCAGCTCCTTTCTACAGGACCCTTCCCAAAGGCTGGAGCAATTAACCCCTGCAGTGCTGCAGCAGCATCAGTTCCATCCTACAGAATTAGGACTGCAATAGTTTGATGCAGTGATACAGACAAGATGTCAGCAAGGAGTATAATATATACTAATTCTAATAGTATTTGCATGGCACTAAGAGTTCATTCACGGGGGCGTATTTTCAGTCCGTATTACGCGTGCAGTTTTTGCGCGGGTAATATCGACAGAATAAACCCTATTGATTTGCATTGGGGTATTGGATTTGCGTGAACAGATTTTTGAGATGCCTGAAAAAAAAGTAGCATGTCCTATTTTTGTGTGTATTCGAAATCGTCCATTTAAGTTCATGGGATGGTGCATGTTGGCAGGGGATGGTAGTTAAAGAAATAGAGAATTGGGCTTTTCTTGCAATTTTTTTTGACGTGTGTTAAAAAAACCCCAGAGTGAATATATACGCAAAAACACGTGCAATGTATTAACCCATTATTTCTAACGGGTTAATTTAGGTGGGCGATTTTTTTTCTTACACCAGTGTTGCGAGATGGAAAAACTGAAGCAGGTCCTATTTTCGTGTGATTCACAAGCAAGAATAGGACTTGCAATATGCGGGGTCAAATATTGCGTGAGCAAACACGTGCGCAAATATGGACATATTTGCGGATGCAAAATTTGCACATGCGATGCGCGCAGAATTGAACCCATTATTTTCCGGGTCATGCAAGCCCCCCCCCCCCCCCCTACCCCCCAGCATATTCTATTTTCCTGCATATTTGCGCACCAAAGGTCCCCATTGAAGTCGATGGGGGGGGGGCAAATATGCGCACGATACGCAAAGAGATGCGAAACACAGCTGTAATTCCGCTGGAAAAGAACACATCTGGAGCTCCTTAAACTAATTAGCCATTTCAATCGCTGCGTCTTTGTTTGCCGAGCGAATGAACACGCCTTGTGGGCGGGAAACGTACAGTAAAATACGCCAATATGCGCGCAAGAAAGCCTTGTTTAGTGAAAAAAAGTTACATTGAGGCTTGCACAAATGCGCATACGCTCGGGGGAGGGGGGCCTGAAGGTAAATTCACACACATGATTTTTGCATCCAACGTACCGTAAAATGCGTCCAAAATCGGACAGAAATAAAGCATTTTACTTGAAATAGTTAAATTCCGCGATGCAATTTTTAAAATCGGTCGAAAAGTCTGAGCAAAAAAAAAAATCGCAGCGTGTTTTATCTTGGCGCCACATTTGGACAAAAATCGTCTCTTCAAGTATCTGGGCGCACGTAAAATAACGGATTGCACTCGTTTGATGCGGGTAACCGTGGAAACCAAAAACTTCAAAAAGTGAAACAAGGTGCAATTTTTTATACGCGCATGAAAAGTGCAAACAACACGGAAGACGCCGCATGGAAAAATTGCGCAGGAAAATCGTTTGCAAAATCGGACGGATTTACACAGTGCGAATTCTTAAACGCCCGTGCGAATGAACCCCGGGGGGGGTCAGAACTTAAAAAATCAGACTGATATTTCGTGCGATTTTCATAACTTTTTTTTTAGTGTTTCTGTAATTCTTCAGCGCAATTTTTCTATCTGACTTTTCTGCACATAAAATATGTACGTTGGGCCAAATGATCTAATTAAAGGTTCTGCGCACATTTTTATGGTTACATGCGAGGAAAAGGGATTGCAATCGCGTCAAACAAGTACAATCCGTTTTTTTAATTGCACCCATAGACTTGAATCGGCAATTTTCGGCCAAAAATCGCAACTAAAGAAAAGAATGCGCAAAAGAATAGGACCTGCTCTATCCTTCTGTGTATTGAACAGCAAAGGCCCCTATAGATGTCTATGGGAGGTAAGCAGACGCATGATCAGTGTGCGCGCAGAAGCGCATGATGCTGCGCAATTCCGTGAAAAACAGAACCCATCTGGACCTCATTAGGGTAAATAGCCCTTTAAATCAGGGCGTGAAAAGTACAGAGAGATGGAGCGGGTCCCGTCATGAGAACAAACCCATCCATTGGTTCTATTCTCCGTGCATTGCGCACATATATTTTACGTGTCTGAGGAAGCCCTTAGACATTACGCTGTATGGTGCGGCTGCCTAAGTACAAGCGCAGATTTACTTCCAAGGAGGGCTTGTATGGCATTAGAAAAAATGTTCTGCTTTTTCTTCTTCACCCCCTGATACACCGCCACCCTTCTTTACGGGTTGTGTCCGGTATTGCAGCATTCAAGGGAATTGCAACTTGAGCTGCAATTCCAGACACAGACCAGGATGGCGCTGTTTCTGAGAAAAATGCAACCTTATAAAGCCCCTTTAAATAGCAGGATATTAGGGAATGACCATATAAGTAATTGGGTTCCTTAGTCACATATTAGAAGTGTATGTACAGTATGCAGTAACAGGACTGTAGCACTATCTGTGCCCATCACCTGCCAGGCAACAACTTTGCATCTCATCAGATACAGATCTTGAAGTTCCTGGTTTCTGATACTAAATGTATAATCGCCACCCCTCCCCTCAACCATCAGTGCCGTTGGACCCCCTCAGATAAAGGGACCAGGTGTATCTGCTACCTCTGTACCCCCATAGTTACACCTGTAGTCTCCACTAACATGCAGTTAGCATAGGTTATGGCAACGGCACACTACCTGTTTATAGGGCTTTGCTTACCCCATAGATATCCCACACCCGTCCCATTTCTGATGGGATTGTCCTGCAATTGGGCTGTGAAGTAGTCAGTGCTTAACCCCTTAATCACACGGCTTGTTTTTTGCGTAGCGAGCTGTATTTATTATTGGCACCATTTTTGGGTACATATGGTGTATTATAAAACTTTTACATTTTTCTGGAGTGCAGGGAGAGAAAACACATCAATTCTACAATTTTTTTTTACAGTGTGAGGGCTTATTCACACGACTGTATATCGGCTGGGTTTTCACGCCCGGCCGATATACGGTGTCCCTTTCTGCAGGGGGGGGGGGGGGCATGTTGGGCCAGGAGCAGTGCCCCTCTCCGCCCCTCACCACTATTTGCAATGGGAGGGGCGGAGCGGGGGAGGAAAAAGTTCCACCCCCCTGCGAAAAGGGACACCATATATTGGCCGGGCGTGAAAACCCAGCTAATATACAGACGTGTGAATAAGCCCTAAGGGCGATATACACTGATATGAATAAGCCCACAATGATACAGCATAAGTGACATGATAAACTGTTTCTGCATGTCGGTACGATTACAACCATACCAATTTATTTTCTGTTACGTTTTTCCATTTTTGCTCAACATAGACCATTTTATATCATTAATCTGCCTACATGGTTGCATTCCGAGTCCCATAACATTTTTGTTTTTCCATGGACGGTGCTCTATGAGGGCTTGTTTTTTGCAAGACGGGGTGTATGCATTGTCGCTCGCAATAGCTATCAGAGGCCATTGCAAGCCGGGACACCTACACTCGAGCCCCCATTGATTGACAAGTTATCCCCTATCCTGTAGAATGGGGATAACTTGCCAAGATGGGAATACCCCTTTAACCCCTTACCACCACAATTGCACCCTGGGTGTTCAGGGTTTATATGGAGTGGGATGACAAGCCGATCCCGCAGCATACAAGGTATGTGCCGGCTGTCTGTGATAACAGACACCCACCCGCAACAGCCGTGATCAGTAATCATCATGATCATTGCTTAGTCTCTCTAGGGCCTTAGTGCTCAGTGTCTCTAGGGCCCTATTGTTCAGTCTCTCTGGGGCCCTATTGCTTAGTGCTTCTGGGGCCCTATTGCTCAGCCTCTCTGGGGCCTAACTGCTTCAGGGTGCAAAGACTTTTATACCACATAGTTAAAAGTAGGGTAGGTGGGAGCCTTGATGCCGATTTTGCATTGAGGCCCAGGAGCTCTAAGTTACGCTTCTGGTAACATCAGGGGCACCTCCAAAGTATGGGGTGCGTTCAAGTTCTTCTCATTTTTTTTCTACAAAACTACTTACTCCAGAAAGCTGGAAGTCTTATCACTGCTCAATATAATCTTCCTCTTGACGTACACATTTTTTACACCTTCGTCGCCATGATTACATGGCCACTGCAAACACTGGAAAATCGCTGATGCAAGAGTGGCTTAGAGGGAAAACATGCGACCACGGAGAGCGTCTTTCATCCACGTCTTATCCATTGTGACAGTTGGTGGAATGAAGACACCATTCATGTTGTCACCATGTATCAAGATCACCTGACACATTGCCTTGTGATCACCGGTCAACATTCGTGGCACGCACCTAGAGGAAACCTTCAGCATCTTCAGGTCTTCAAGAAGGATCATGTGTACAGACTTGGCAGGCAGTCTCTTCCACAGTCAGTTGGCGGTCCTCCATAACCACTTGCTCCATTCGTGCAGTCCTATGGTCAAACCAGGTGGCCGGGGCTCCTTTGGTTCGTTCTCACGTGAAGTTCGACCTTCTTTAAATTGTTGCACCCATGAACACGTTTTACACGTCTGTGACACCTTCACCACACGTCTTACTCAACTGATGATGAATGTCCAATGATGGCATTCTACATAAATGAAGAAAACGGACGATTACACGTTCTTGGAACGTGAATTTTGCGTCCTCCATAATGTGTCGCATTTGTCTATCTGCTCCTATTTACGAAAAAAAAATAAGCAGACCTTAAAGCTTGAATGTACTTCACAGAGGCTTGCTTGTGACTGCTGCTTCTGCACCCACCATAGTAACTCTGATGGCACATGGTCTTATACTGAGCCTTATACTGTATTTCTGTGAAGTATCCAATTTAACCCCTTAGTGGCCAATACACATTTTTAGTGACCTCACTAATGGCATTTAAACCTCACATACATCTTTTTAAAGCAATGGCTTGGGTTACTACTGACAGCCAGGCTCCTGCTCTAACAGCCAGGAACAGAGAAGCCTTTAAAATGACACAATCAATAGCAGCTGCAGCAAGTAAGTGGATGACCAGGGTTGGGAGCTTTTTCTCTCACCCATTGGCATCCCGCAGTGCTAAAGGGTTCTCAGTGCAGCCGGAAGCCTGACAAAGGCCTCCATGTCTGCCAGGTAATTTAGCCTAATAGACCCGCCATCAGTAGAGGGCTTAGTAGAATGCACTACATAAGTAATGCAGTGTACTATCCTAGCGATCAAATGCTTATATCTTCAAATTCCCTGGAGGGACTCAAAAATAGTTTTAAAAAAAGTGTAAAAAAAAGTTTACATTTTAAAGAAAAAAAATCTAGTTTACAAAAACACATTTTTCCAACAAAAACTCTTTTTAAACGGATAAAATATTTAAAAAATACTTTAAAAGCCACACATAATAGGTATTACCACGTTCGTAACGAATCAATGAAAATATTTTCCTATTTATCTCTCTTAGTGAACGCCGTAAAAATAATTTAAAATAAATAATGGTCGCCTTCCAAAAACCGCAATAAAAAGCGATTCAGAAGTCACATGACCTCAAATGGTACCAATAAAAACTACAACTCTTCCAGCAAAAACAAGCTTTCATGTAGCTTTGTTACCAGAGAGATAAAAATCTTACGGGTCTGAGGCCTCATTCATACGAGCGTGAAATTCACACCAAACGTACCCATGCAAAAATTCTGCGAAAAATAGCAGGAATGGGCAATTTCCCATTACAAGCCACAAGCTTAATTGGCAGTGAAATTCCCCATTCAAACAATCTGCGTGTCGCTGAAAAAGAGTGCTCCAGCTCTGAGAAGGGAGAGAGAGAGGGATGAAGGAAAGCCCCAGGGGAACCTCCTTCTCTGCAGGGCTTTCCTTTATCTCACCAGGGCTGGAGTGATATCCCCGCTGCGGCGATGTCGGGGTTCGCCTGCAGGGGAGAAAAAGGAAATCCCCAGCAGCGCGATATCAGCGTTCGCCTGCAGGGGAGAATAAGGAAATTCGCAGTGGTGCAAGATTTCCTTATTCTCCCCTGCAGGCGAACCCTGACATCGCGCTGCAGGGGAACCCCGGCTGAGATGAAGGGAAGCCCTGCAGAGAAGGGGATTCTCCTGGGGCTTTCCCTCACCTCTATTTCTCCCCGCTGCAGGAAGAGAGAGGCTCCCCTGCAGAGGAACTCCTTCTCTCCCTGCTATGGGGAATTCCTAGACAACTGAACAGCACATTTTACATGTCTCACTGTAAACTCCTGTTAGTCCCCTCATACAGCGGGATATTTAAAATGTGCTTCTGTGTTTAGCGGCGCGGCAGCACTCCCTCCCCCTTATCTCTCCTCCTTTCCCATTCCGATTGTTTAGAAGTTTAAACTAAACAATCGGAACGATTACCCAATCAACCTGCTCCTTGTTATTCAGCTCCCATAGGAGTCAATGGAAACTCCTGCGCCTCGCGCACCAAAAATAGGTCCGGGGCTTTCTTTTCACGCAGCAGGGAATTTCAGTTGCAGGATTTCAGTTGCTGATGTCCTATTATTTTAAGGTGTGATTTTTTTTCCACATGCTTAAAATTCTCCCGTCTGAATGTTTTCATAGCAATGCATTGGTTCTGTTAGCCACAATTTTTTTGCATGGCTAACACGTTCTGCGTTTCACGCTCATATGAAAGAGGCCTTATAATGCGGTGATGCAGAGTCAATGGTTTTACTTTAAAAACATGTTTTTAGTGTGTAAAAGTAGTAAAAAAATTTTAAAAAATCTCTACAAACTTGGTATCGCAGTAATCGTACCAATCAGATAAGAAAACTATCATGTTACGTTCATTATCATGAACGGCGTAAGAACAAAACACGGAAACAATGGAGGAATTTCTGGGTATTTTTTCCATGTCCCCCTCAAAAAATGTAATAAAAGTTCTACAACACAGTACATGTATAAAATCTGCAAGGTCAAAAACCGCTAATGATGAAGCCTTTAACGAAAAAAAAGGAGTTTGGTACCGTGTTAGCCAGTAGAGTAAAGTGTGATTGTTCTCAGCAAGAGAAACCAAGTAATCTTGTAGATATGATACCTTTTAATGGCTAACAAAAATACATGATGTTAATGCGAGCTTTTGAGTCTTCTATTGTTCACCACCTATTGGATGGCAACATCTTACAAATCAATTTCTGAATTTTTATGAAGTTTAAAAAAAAAAAAAACAGGATTGGGAAGAGGACATCTTTCTGAAGGGGGTTAAGGTCTGAAGGAGGTCAAGAGGAATGTCCTCTTCCCGAACACTGTTTTTGTTTTTTTAAACTTCATAAAAATTCAGAAATTGATTTGTAAGAATGTTGCCATCCAATAGGTGGTGCTGCAGAGGTAGTGTTTCCAGCTCCTTCTATGTGCAGGTTGATGGAGAGATAGCAGACATTATAAAACTGTCACATTCCTGAGCTCAGTGGACGGATTAAGTATTTTTATCTCTCAGCTCAGTTTGTCTGGTGTTTTAAGTTTTGAGAGCAAAACAGTCAGCAATTTCTGTGTGTGAACATTTGTATTTAGATCACGAGGGGGGTCCTCTCTGCACTTGTATATTATATATGTGACCCATCCAAACCAGTTTCATGTAGCCTGCTGAAGGCTCGATAGAAGAACCTGAAAGCTTGCTGTAACATCATGTATTTTTGTTAGCCATTAAAAGCTATCATATCTACAAGATTACTCGGTTTCTCCTACTGAGAACAATCACACTTTGATGAAGCATTTGTGATTGCTAATGCTTTCTCATTAACGGTGTTTGGTCACCCAGATTTTGGTTTATCAGCAACAGAACCTATGTCTCAGAATTTGGAAAGACGTTTGGCAACTGCACTGTGGGTAATGGGACGTCTGGTTGGGTGGCATTTATTGAAATCTGTGATGATGATGGCACGTTTTCTTCATTCACCTGACATAAGAGTGATCTCAATACTTTCTGTGTGAGATAAAGCCATCATTCACACTGCCTGTCATGAAGTACAATCACTGTGTTAACATGTGAATGAATGAAGTTATGTTGAAATGAAGCTCACCATTCTTTTTCTGTTGAAATTCTCTACCAGTTTGATATATCACACAAGTACCTTCCCATTGGAAAAATTAGAGTTGAATCCAAGATGGCAGCATTCAAAATGGCCGTCGTGTTGGTGACATAGCCTAACAGGTTTAACTCTTCCTTCGCAGTTTGTGTGCAAAATTGGATCACTGTCTGCCAAACAGTTTTCATTCCATATGAGTGTTTCCACACTTTTCATTCACACTATGTATATAGTGAATAATTAACCCCTAAAGGGAACTTGTCATTACCTATAAGCACCATAAACTAAGTTCATAAGCTTACATGACAGGGAAAGAGGAGTCCAACTGTGTGCGCGCAGCAACTTCGCTATAACGAAGTGTCCAGTGAGTATCATACGCAGCTCCCCGGACTCCCCGTTCCCTGAAGGGTAGTTTATGGGGCTCAAAAGTGATGACAAGTTCCCTTTAAGTAGCAATATTGAAGCTATTGATACAATTTACAGTGTCGCAGCATTAGTGTATTTTTGTATCTAGTACCCCACTCTTCAGAGTGATGCATGGGACCCTCTACATACTGCACAGAAATCACAAACCCTTCAAAGGCATGTCCATCTTCGGACAGTATTTTACGGTTCACATATAGAATTCATCTACATAACAAGGTGAGTATCTGTGTATGTAGATATCTTGTACTCATCCTGAGTTACAACCTGAAAGCTTCAGGCTGAATCTCCCAGCATTCCCTGCTGGTGTCTGCAAGGGGCTTATTATGGTGTTTAGCATTCTGGGGGCTGCTAACAAATATTGGAACTGTCCTTGTATAAAAAATATTTTTGTAGCAAATGAACAGCTCAATAATAAGACTAGATATGTATGATATTTATATTAATGGGCTCAATCAAGTGAAATCCTATCTATCTATCTATCTATTTATCTATCTATCTATCTATCTATCTATCTATCTATCTATCTATCTATCTATCTCTCTCCTATCTATCTATCTATCTCATATCTATCTATCTATCTATCTATCTATCTATCTATCTATCTCTCTCCTATCTATCTATCTATCTATCTATCTATCCCATATCTATCTATCTATCTGATATCTATCTGTCTATCTATCTATCTCTCCCATCTATCTATCTATCTAATATATACATCTATTTATCTGATATCTATCCATAACATATCTATCTCTTATCTATGTATCTTTCTATTTCTGTCGTATGTAACCATCTCATATCTATCTCTTATCTATCTATCTCATATCTATTCTATACATATAATATCTATCTTCTATTTATCCATTCAGCTCATATTTAGCTATCTATCTATATATCAATCTTCTATCTCTCTCTTTTATATCTATCTATCTCATATATATCTATTTATCTAATATCTATCTATATCATGTCTATTCCATATCTATCCATCCAGCTCTTTTCTTGTATATATCCATTCAGTTTATATTTATCTAATCTATCTATCTCATATCTATCTGTTTATCTCAAATCTATTTATCATATTTATCTTTGATTGATCTCATATCTGTTTATCTTATCTATTTCTCAAATCTATCTATCTCATATCTATCTATCTATCATCGATCCCATATCTATCTATATATATCTAACTCTCTCATATCTATCTATCTCATATCTATCTATCTATCTATCTATCTATCTCATATCTATCTATCTATCTATCTAATATCTATCAATCTATCTCATATCTATCTATCTATCTCATATCTATCTATCTATCTATCTATCTATCTATCTATCTCTCATCTATCTATCTCATATCTATCTATCCCATATCTATCTATCTCTCATCTATCTATCTATCTATCTATCTATCTATCTATCTCATATCTATCTATTATCTATCCATCCACCTATCTCATATCTACCTATCTATCTCATATCTTTCTATCTATCTATCTATCTATCTATCTATCTATCTATCTATCTATCTATCTATCTATCTATCTATCTATCTCATATCCATCTATCTATCCCATATCTATCTATCTATCTATCTATGTCATATCTATCTATTTATCTATCTCTCTATCTATCTCATATCTATCTATCTATCTCATATCTATCTCATATCTATCTATCTCATATCTATCTATCTTCTATCTTTCTATCTATCTCATATCTATCTATCTATCCCATATCTTTCTATCTATCTCATATCTATCTATCTATCTATCTATCTATCTATCTCATATCTATCTCCTATCCATCTATCTATCTATCTATCTATCTATCTCATATCCATCTATCTCATATCTATCTATCTATCTCCTATCCATCTATCTATCTATCTATCTATCTCCTATCCATCTATCTCTGTCATTTATCGTTCATCTTTTTCTAATCATTCGGCCATTTGACACTTGCTCATTTTTAATCACTTCCATGTTTGGACTTCTCCTCGTTGCACGCTCTGCACGCCAACATCCTGCACTCATGTGTGAACTACGTCTGTATCTTTTTGGCCACGTTTTGTAGTTTCTCCATAGAGCAATGAAAAGTTTCCTGTACTGTGATATCCCCAGCAGGTGAATGTCAGATATACATCATTTATCCAGGCGGCCTGGACGGATTTACTTCCACTTATAAGCTCTTGATCTGACTGTAGCAGGAAATAATCACACCTTTAAGGAACGGCAGCAGGTGAATTCCAAGAGATTACACACAATAATGGCAGCGAGCGTCCTCTGAGGACCCGACATCTCAACGCTTGTGTTACTTCAGTCTACTGTATCCTGTGAGTATACTGTAAGGGGGCAGAATATGATGGATTTACTCTACACTGTATACCAACACTCTGTAATAACACATAGGTAATCCCCAGCTCACCCCTGGCATGAACACGGATACACCTAGCAGGTGGAAAATGCTCCATATACACTTGACTGGCTGCTTTATTAGAGACAATGGTTTTCTCATCCAGCGGTGTGTACAGAGGGCTGTGATCAAGGAAAAACATCCATTGAAAGGGGATCCTGTGGACTTAAAGAACTCATCAAAGAAAGGGGTCAGAGGTGGATGGAAAGAATCTATCTGACAAACCGGCGCTGCACAGTCAAACAATTTGCAGCCGAATTCAATGCTATTGCTCAACAGCACAACTCGTCGACGGTCAGTTCCACCGCTGTTGCTGTCCAAGAGAAGCAGAAAGTCAAGACTGCAGAGGGCAAAAGAGCACAAAAATTGTATCACTGAGTAGTGGAAAAACACGGCCTGATCAGATGAATCCAGATTTCTGTTGAGTAGATGAGTTGAGCCATACCGGTAGCTCCACTCTGTGTATTCACATCTGTTGATAACAGTAGCCATAAGGCTGTGCTGTTTGCTAGTGGCACCCAGTGAATCCCAAGGACTTATAATGCGGTTCATATAGTTTCCATTTTGGATTTCTGAAATTTTGATAACAAAAATATGGCTGCATATTATGTTACTCTGGCCATGAAATGTGAGAGGACTCCGGCGGAGGAGCCAAAAGGATATTTCATTTGTACAGTGAGAAAGTTCCGTATAACTTAAGTCATATACATATTCCATATCTGTAGGGCTGCCACACTTTACAGCCACAACTCCTCAGGAATAACTGGTATCATCTGGACTAGAGAAGACTGACAGATGTGAGGTGGAAACAAGTCATGACCTTCACTTACAGGAATACAGAAAATAATAATATCTTAGTACACAGGCAAGAGATTCATATTATCTATCTATCTAACTCATATCTATACATTCAGCTTCTATCTATCCATCTATCTATCACATATCTATCTATCTCATATCTATCTATCTATCCATCTATCTATCACATATCTATCTATCTATCTATCTATCTCATATCTATCAATCTATTTATCTCATATCTCTCTATCTATCTATCTCATATATGTCTATCTATTTATCTCATATCTCTCTATCTATCTCATATCTATCTATCTATCTATCTCATATCTATCACATATCTATCTATCTATCTATCTATCTATCTCATATCTATCTATCTATCTATCTATCTATCTATCTATCTATCTATCTATCTATCTATATATTTATCTCATATCTCTCTCTCTCCATCTATTTCTCATATCTACCACATATCTATCTATCTATCTATCTATCTATCTATCTATCTATCTATCTATCTATCTATCTATATATTTATCTCATATCTCTCTCTCTCCATCTATTTCTCATATCTACCACATATCTTTCTATCTATCTATCTATCATCTATCTATCTATTTATCTATCTATCTCTCTCATATCTATCTATCTATCTCTCATATCTATCTATCTATCTATCTATCTATCTATCTATCTATCTATCTATCTATCTATCTATCTATCTCATATCTATCTATCTATCTATCTATCTATCTCATATCTATCTATCTATCTCATATCTATCTATCTATCTCTCATATCTATCTATCTATTTATCTATCTTATATCTATCTATTCATCTATCTATCCATATCATATCTATCCATTCATCTGATATCTACCTTTCTGCCCATCTCCCCATCCCTCCATCTATCATCTCCTGTATTTCCTTCCCTTCCATGTCCTCAGCAGCCTTCTCTCTTCCATTCTCTTTTGTATAGATCTATAACCTCTGAGCAGATTTGAAGACAATTAATGTAAATCTGCTCTGAAACACCATCTGCCATTAGAGGAATCAGCTGCCCCCCTTAACCCATTCTTTCCTTGTGACATCCTTTTCCTTTGTGACACAGGGATTCCTGCTTTGAGTAGTACTTTCCCCTGACACCCCTCCCCTTAAAGGGGTTAATCTGTCAGTAACCTCACCCTGCAGAGCTTCGGGGCTTAAGCACTCAGGGGCAAGTTTTAAATTTAGAGGGCAAGAAGGAGGGTTATTAAGGTTTTCTGATTTGCAATACGAGAGGAAAAAATATATAACGGCGCTGGATGTAATAACTGCTGAAATATCCTGTGTATATCTGCGATCCGGACCATTTAACGACCAACAACACTGATAACTAGATCCACTGTCTACTGATTGGGGTGTTGTGGCAAGATAGACTATACATTTATCAGGGACATAACTAGAAAGAGTTAATAATAAACATCCGGTTACTTAATGGGGAAAGATATTTCTAGAAATTGTGAAACATCTAACACTAGTTATCATTTATACTCAGGAATAGATTGGCCGTTGTCAAATAATAACCAGATAAAAAAGACTAAATTAAAGCCGAAATTCATTTTTATACAAAATCACCTTATAATGGGTCACACAATGGGCTTTCAGCTAAACAGAGCCGGTGTTGAGGAGTGTTCCCGGTATGTAGTGGTTAGAACTAGAGATGAGCGAGCATACTCGCTAAGGACAATTGCTCGATCAAGCATTGCCCTTAGTGAGTACCTGCCCGCTCAGGGGCAAAGATTCGGCTGCCGGCGGCGGGCGGGTAGCTGCGGGGTGGAACGGATGGGAGATCTCTCTCTCCCTCTCTCCCCCCCCCCTTCCTGCTCATGGTCGCAACTCACCTGTCACCCGCGCCGGCACCCGAACCTTTTCTTCCGAGCGGGGAGATACTCGCTAAGGACAATGCTCGCTCGAGCAATTGTCCTTAGCGAGTATGCTCGCTCATCTCTAGTTAGAACCTATCAAAAGTGCTCCAAGGAAGGACTGCCAGTGAATTGGTGATGGGGTCATGGGCACCCATTGATGTACGTGGAAATTGAAGGCTAGGCCGTCTGGTTCCATTCCGCAGAGGAGCTACAGTAGGACGAATTACTGATACAGTTCATTTGGCTATGATAAAAAGTGTTGGATCACACGATCACAGCTTGCTGTATACGGGGCTGTATAGCCGCAGACCGGTCAGAATGCCCATGTGACCCCTGCCCAGCACTGAAAGCACCTACAATGGGCATATGGGCATCAGAACTGGACCATGGAACAATGGAAGAAGGCGGCCCGGTCTGATGATTTACATAATCTTCTACTTACGTCGGTGGAGGCAGTGTGATGCTCTGGGCAATGTTCTGTTGGGCACTTGTGTCCTGGCATCATGTTGATGTGGCATGTACCACCAACCTAACATTGTACAGACAAGTACCCCCTTCATGGCAACGGTGTTCCCTAATGGCAGTGCCCTCTTTCAGCAGGATAATACACCTGGCCGCACTGTAAAAACTCTTCAGGAATGAGTGATGAACATGACAGAGAGGTCAATGACTTGTTCTCCCCATTCACCAGATCTCAATCTGATCGAGCATCTGTGGGTAATTAAAGGGGTACTCTAGCGATGTGGTGTTTTCCTTTTTCAGTTTTCACCTATCCACTGGATAGATCGGTGGGCATCTGACCACTGGGACTACCACCAATCCCTAGGACAGGGGCTTCACTTTGTCCCACTTCTGGTCACTTCTGCATCACAGCTCCGACCGGAGTGATGACCCTTTGAATGGAGTGCTGGCCGCGCATCAGGGTGGCCCATAGAGATATGGCAAAAAATAAAGCGTCAGCTATACCTTCCCATTGTGTTACATCTGCTAATAGTAATGTAAGATTTCCAATCAGGGGCGTAGCTAAAGGCTCATGGGCCCAGGTGCAAAAGTTTATCTTGGGGCCTCCCAACTTCTCTTAACCCCTTAATTGCACAATCTACAGCATTAATATTAACAAATTGCTTTTGCAAGACAACTACTATACTACAACATTAAGTACTGACAACGGCATTTGTCCTGACAATCTACACATTTATACTGTTCTTACAAAAATACCCCCAAATATATGAAAATAGTCAAAATTATTACACAAATGCTTGTCAGTCGGTCCTTAAGGACTGGACAGCAGACTTCTCGGTAATCTGTGTTGGAGCAGTCTGGCAATTTGCTTCCACGACTTGAATCAACTGTTTTTCTTCATCATTATTAGTAAAAAGTCTGAAAATACATGGTCTTTGAGCCCAACCTTGTCGTAGACATATGAGCCTGAAACTACCCCAAATAAAGGTTTGTTAAAAGGAAAAACCTTAGAGGGTGTCTGGCTTTGTAGTTGAAAGTTGAGTTTTTTGGGCCACCCTACTGCGCAAGCCAACGGCTATTTCTGTCAGCCCCATTGAAATGACTGAAGTGGCACCGCATATGTATGGCCAGCTCTCCGATCATTCTGGTCAGAGCAGTGATACTTCTATGACCGACATGGAGGACAACTTGTTCTTGGGATCAGTGGGGCTCCCAGCAGTTGGACCCCCAGCGATCTTTCAGTTTTCACCCTTCCAGTGGATGAGTGAAAACTAAAGAAAAAAAAAGCCACATCACCAGAATACCCCTTTAAGAACTACGGGTTTCTTCAACATAAATGGGTGGGTACCCAAATTAGTATCAAGCACACCAATAGGGGGGATTGTAATCATGATAATTTTGCATACTATTAATAAATGTAACACTACGGATGAGGTCACTGATATATTCCGTGATTACCACGGTCATCATGATGACGCACGAAGAATAGATCCGTATTCGATTGCTTCGTCCTTTGTGATGAATTAGTGATCATCATATATTGTGGGTCACTTGTGATTAATTATAAAGCTATACCACAGATGATGGGCACCACTGCCACATCCGCTGTTGTCGGAAACCAGTTGAGAGAAGCGTGAGAGTCAAAAGGTTTAAGGCGGATCTCCACATTTACACGGTGGCAACCCTTTTACAGATTGTAGGTGCCCCTGCCAAGGATGAGTGGCTTGTTGGCACCCCTCCCGACACATTCTCCACAACAGCTTTGTGAGACATCGTTAGAGACGGATGTGTGAATGGTCTCGAAATGAAAGTAGGTTGGACTTTTGAAGCTTTGGCTGTCCCTCCAATAACCCACAAATGTGAGAGGCTATTGATTTGGTACTACTGTTTTCAATGACAATGGAGTGGGTGTATATTGAGATAAGGCTGGCAGACACCCATGTGTACTCATATACATAAAGATGCTGTGCGGGTACATAGCTTCTGTCACAAGGTGGAAAGGCGGACGGGGAGGGCACTGGCCCAAGGCCATTCTCAAATACAACACATGGATAATATAATAACATAAAGAGTCAATGAAAGAGGTTGCTTAATGCTTAACAATGTACCGAGAAGAAAAATGATTTACCCAGTAAAGATTATCCGTTCCATTACAAGAAGTGAAGAAGAAAGTATAATATGCAAAGTGATAATCCGGTGACACAATAGCTCACAATGTTATACTGTGAGCCAAAATAGGAAAAAGGAGGAATTTCCTTTGATAGAAACTGGAGGTAACATATCAAAAACTGGCAAACTACAGTCGAGTCACATTATCATGACTGCCACCTAATATCCAGAGTAACCGCCATGTTCCGAACGGACAGCACACGGGCTAGTAGGGACTCAATAAAGGGATGGTAGGTGGTCTCAAGTATCTGGAGCCAGGCTACCTGCATCCCACAGTTGCTGGAGGGTGTGTGGGTGAGGATCCATAGAGCGGACACGACAATCAAGGTGTATCAAAAGAGGCACAATCAGGTTCAAGTCTTGGGAATTAGTAGATTAAGGAAGTTTTGGTTATGTTCTTCCAACCACTACAGGATATTTCTATGAGATATTGCATTGTTTTGCTGGAAGATCCCATCTGCCCTAGGGAAGACAAGCAGCATGTATAGGTGTAGGTGATCTGCAAGGATAGACCCATAACCAAATCGGCTTAGAGTGTCTTCCACATGGATGAGCGGGCCAGAGAATGGCATGGAAAATTCTCTGGACCATAACGCTGGCGCCACCGGCTTGTGTTCTTCCAGCAATGGTTGCAGGGTGCTTGTTCTCTGATGATTCCCGCCTAACACGACAATCTCCATCCATTCAATGAAACAGAAAACGTGTCTCAACAGAGAAGCCAACCCTTTACCAATCAGCGGTGGTCCAGTTCCGATACTGCTATGTAAATTGAAGCCTTTTCTCCTGATGCACCTTTAGCGGAGGTATAGTGATCATCCATCTGCTTCAGAGACCCATACGCTATAGGGTTCAAAGATGGATTGTAGACACGTCTGGCACCCCCATGGTTCATTTTCATGGTCAACTGCTTCACTGTAGCATATCAGTTGGCCCTCGCGCACCTTTGTAGCCAACATTCACCTTTCACATCAATGGCACGTGGTACTCTGCAGTTTCCACATTGGTTATTCCCAATTGCGCCATTTGTCCGCTCACGATACACTTTCACCACTGCAGTCTGAGAAATACCGCAACCCTCAGTCAGAAAGCCAATAATCATCCCTTTTTGCCACCCTGATTAATCGCCCCTTTTACCCCAGACAATGAGTGATATGTGAGCAGACAGACTACTGTGCAAATAAAAGAAAAGCACAACAAATAGCTGGTCACGCAGGACCGGAACAGTGACATAAGGATTACAAAAGGAAATATCGTACCAAAATAACGCAACAACATCCATTGCTATGTGCCTATCGGGTGCCACCTGTATGGGCTGTAACTACATGACAAATCAGCGTGGGACCAGGCCCTCTGACCTGACTGGTCCCTACGTTCATAAAAGAAAACCAAAAAAAAAAAAAATCAACTTTTGAACACCTGGAACCATATTGAGAAGAGAACAAAGAAGAAAAGAAAGAGAAAAAAACAAAAGCATAGAAAGAGAAAACAGAGTCAGAAATAGTAGATCTTAGAGTAAAAGAAAAGGAAGGAAAGGGCAGGGGAAGACAACCGACTGGTTGCGAGGTAATAGAGGTAAATATGAAGCCACTTAAGACCCATTTATGAATCATCCAGTAAGCGACCCCAGTCCAGAGCCTCATAAAAACCTCAATATTGTATAATATCATGCACCTTTATATACCCACCAAGTAGAGATGAGCGAGCACCCAAATGCTCGGGTCCGCGTTTTCGAGTCAAGCTTTTCGTAAAATTCGAGAGCTCTACTCGAGTAACGAACCCCATTGACTACAATGGGAGACTCGAGCATTTTTGTATGTGGGACGCTGGGTCCCGAGCTTTTTTTTGGTTTCTTGGTTCTCTCTCTCTCTCTCTTTCATCCTCCCCCCTCTCCTCCCTGCCTGCCAGACAAAACATTTGCCATTGACGCGCGCTGCGTCGTGGCGGGGAGGGGCCAAAACAGGCACGTCACGGGAAGGATCCAAAAACTAGGGCGGGGTTAAATACGGCTTGATGCTCGTTCGAGTAACGAGCACCATCGAGTACGCTAATACTCGAACGAGCATCAAGCTCGGCAGAGTATGTTCGCTCAACTCTACCAATAAGCCCACCACATGTCACTTCCAACATGGGCTACATGCTGCCAACGTCAAAGGTTGGAGGTGGTCATAGTAATGTGACTCCACTGTGTAAATAACATTGCAACAGAAGGGGAGAGAAGTGTGTATGTGTGTGTGTGTGTATGGTAGTGGTGGTGGCAGTGGGTGGGGGGGGATGCAAGTAATAAGTTGTACTTGTTCCGGCAGCAGCAGTTTTTGTTTCTTTCGTTTTCGCTTTTCCTCCCCATGTTCAAAAATTCAGAACTTTTTTTCAGCAACACAGCGATATGAGGGCTTGTGATTTGCAGGATGAGTTGTATTTTTCGCTGTTACCACTTAATGGGCCATATATTGTACTGGAAAGGTTTTATAAATATCCAAGTGGGATCAGATGGGAAAAAATACAATTTTGCTATTTTGTCTATGGGCATTTTTATTGTGTTCACAAGCAGTAAAAATAACATGTCTTCATTTTTTAGGTCAGTACGATTACGGCGATACCAAATTTATACAGTTTATATATCGTTTTTTAAGTAGTATAACTCAAAAAAAATAAAATAAAGTTTTTAAAAAAAATTGCTTCCTGGCGCCATCTTTTTACCCTTTTGGTAACATTTTGGAGTTCATGTGACTTTTCTGATCACTTTTTATTCAATTTTTTTTCAAAAGATGGGGTGACCAAAAAAAGCCCAATTCTAGCATTCCATATTTTCTTTTCTGACGGCATTCATGGGATAAATAATGCAACATTTCAATAAATTGGGCTTTTATGATGCAGTGATAATTTTTTCTATATTTTATGATGTGACAGCTTGGAGAAGGCTTTTTTTTTTACTATTTTTATTTTTTAAATTTATAATAAATTTACAGAAAAAACTAAACGTTATTAACTAGTGATGAGCGAACGTGTCCGTTACGGACACATCCGCACCCGGACACCGGCTTTGCCGAACACTGCAGTGTTCGCGCGTAAGTGTCCGGGTGCCGCCGGGGGGCGGGGAGATGCGCGGCGGCGCGGGCGGCAGTAGCGGGGAACAGGGGGGAGCCCTCTCTCTCTCCCTCTCCCCCCCACTCCCCGCCGCACCCCCCCGCGCTGCCACGGCGGCCCCCGAACTTTTTCGCCCGAACACTGAAGTGTTCGCAAAGTTCGGTGTTCGGGCGAAAAAGGGGCGGGGCCGAACGTGTTCGCTCATCTCTATTATTAACCCTTTCATGAGCAAGGGTCATTGATGCAATTCTAGTATCCCCATTTTCAAAAAAAACTAAAACTTTTATTTTTTGAATGACATATCTACATGAGGACTTGTTTTTTGCAGGATGACTTGTCTTTTTCAATGGTAGCGTTTGACGTATCATATAATGTATAGGAAGATTTTTAAGAATTTCTAAATGGGGCGAAATAGTCAAAAAATGCAATTGCACAATTTAGTTTTTTGGGGGGAATTCATAGTGCTGTAAAAATGACATGTTGTCTTTACTCTTTAGTTCAGTACAACTTTAGTGATACCAAAATTATATAGTTCTTATATATACATGATGAATGCTTAAAAAAATAAAATAACTTTTCAAAAAAAAAATTGCTTGCTGTCTCCATTGTTTGACCCCTATAACTTTTTTATTTTTCCGTTGATATGAGGGCTTGTTTTTTGCAGGGTGATCTGTAGTTTATATAGGTAGCATTTTGAGGAACATACAACTTTTTGATTGCTTTTTAATCATTTTTTTCTTGGGGACGGAGTGACCAAAAAAAGTGCAACTCTGCCATTGGGTTTTTTTCTGATGGAGTTATGCATATGGGAATAATAATGTAATATTTTCATAAATTGGACCTTTATGGATACAGTGATACCAATATATATATTTTTTTGATGTGGCAACTGGAAAAATGTTTTCTTTTAAAACTTTTTTAAATTTTATATATTCGTAGCAATTAAAAAGTCTTTAATTTACTTTCATTCTTTACCTCTTTTATTAATCCCCACAGGGGAATTGAACTTGCGATCATTTGATGCTTATACAGTATAATGCAATACTATGGTTTTAACAGGCTTCCTATTAAAGACATGCTACAGTCCCGTCTTTAATGGACAAAAAATCATGGAAGTCCTGGGGGGCTTTAGACTGCCTCAGGCTGCCATGACACCCCTGCGACCTTATCACGGTGAGGCCATTCGGGACATTTAAATGCAACTATCAGAACTGACAGTTGCACTTAAATGGTTAACAGCTGCAATCAGATTCATATCTGATTGCGACTGTTGTTGGATAGTGTTGGCTATCAGACACAGCTGATAATCGCCATGTATGGAGCAGATTCAGCCCTCGAGTCCACTCCATATATAGCATATGTTCTAAACGGATATATATATCCTAACTGAACGGGTTATGTGCAGTTAGAGTGTATATAGCCATATTTATGTCAGGAAGCTGATAATCTTAGTTTTATATACTTTTTTTTAGTCCCCTTAGGAGACTAAAAGTAGTGATCGTCTGTATAATACACTGCAATACTTTACTGTTGCAGTATTTCATACTGTAGATTTACTGGGAAGACATGGCAGGCCTGGGGGTACCGAGAGGCCCCCTGTGTCCTCCCAGATGACATTACAGATTTGAAAATCTATGCTGCGTGGACTATGTCAGTCGCTGGATTGGCTGCCCGTACAGTATAGAACTGAATTTAAACTCCCCACGCTCATGCACAATGCTTCCCACGGTGCCGCCCCATCGTACATTGCCTCTGTCCTGTCCATTTACCACCCATTCTGCGCGCTCCAATCCGCTAATACATCCAGACTAAATACCCCTCTAGTATGAACCTCACATGCTCGCCTTCAGGACTTCACCAGAGGAGCCCCAACCCTATGGAATGCTCTACCCCAAGACATCCGGACAATCCCTGATGCACGGCATTTCAGACACGCCCTAAAGACTCACCTCTTCAAAGAAGCATACCAACTCTCCTGCTCTCGTTCCCCACCCCATAATAGGCCTATCATGAAAATGTCTTCTCCCGTACCTCCTGCACTTTCCTCATGCCGTATCACCTGCCCTGTACCTTATGTATCACCCCGCCCCCTTTTTGTTTCCAATATCTTTTGAATACCATTTGTAACCTTTGTACTGTTTGAGCTCCCCTGTACATCAAAAGTAAAGATTATTATTATTATTAGATTCCCATGCTCCAGCAATAATCTGAACGGTTACTGTTCAGTGTAAAAGGGACCCTAGGCAACGGCGACATTTTACCTGCTGATATATGTCCCAATAAAGCAATATGATGGGACTTCTATTTAGTAAGAAGGGAACACAGTTGGCTGTTCACATTTATACAGATGATAACCGCTATTTTCAGTGATTTCGATGAAGAGCTGTGCACTCCAACTATAATGTATGCTGTGCCCACCATATTTATTAGTTTATTACCCCATATCCCCTAATCGTATATTAACATAGAGAATGACTATGAAGTGATCAAATATATAGAGAGATAGCTCAGCTTAGTGAATATATCTCAAGTAGCGTCATACAGCTCAAATTCTCTCCCCAAAGATTGTTCGTCGTGATAAAACCAGTAATCTGCATATAGCCCCTGGTGGTCATTGGTGCAGGTAATTTCAGTATTGGTTGGCTAATATTATATGTAGTATTCTGCATCTAGTGGTTGATGGGCAATAGTACATTCGTTCATCACCTGGTGCCTGTCTATCCCTGGTACATTGAGTGGTATTATCCCAGTTGGCCTAGTGACTTCGTAATCAGTGGTAATCCACTTGACATTTTAGTACATGGTGGTTGAGTAGCCTTGATATCTTCAGTGTTTTTACTGAGTCCTTGACTCCTTCAAATCATGGGCAACAGTACCATTTTTATTTTGAATGGGCAACATAATTTTTAATTTTCGGATTAAAAGGGTTTTCCAGCTTTTCAAAATTAACTATCTATTCACAGTATATCTCCTCAATAGCTGACTGATGGGGGTCCACTGCCTAGGACAGTATTGGGGCAGCTGTCACCCTGTATGGAGCAGGAATCAGATAGACCCATGCATTGCATAGTGGCCCCAGCTGGTATTGCATTCTTCAATTTACATGCAAAAGTGATAGTACATAGGTAATACAGTGATGTCACAGTGCACAGGTATTCTTCTCGGTGATGTCATAGTACAGGAATAAGGTACACAATGATGTCATAGCCATAGGAGTGAAGCACAGTGATGTCATAGCACAAGAATAATGCATGCAGTGATGTCACAGACCAGAGATCAGATGAATGAAAAGAAGAAACTGGAGATGTTCCAGCTCTCCTGGTATGGAAGATAGAATCGCCAAGGCTATGTATTTCAGCTTCGAATAGACATCTTAGTTTTGGTCCGGATCCTTTGTGAGGACCCAATGATTTTGGTGTAAATTGGTTTCTCTTTGCTGCACAAGCCATCTTGCAGGGCTCCCCATGTGTGGCCATCCCTACTGCCAGGAGGCTCTGCACTATGGAGTGCCATTTTAGGTTTGCTTGTGACAACACAGGGATAATGCACACAGTGATGTCACAGTACAGGGATAAGGCACACAGTAATGTCAGCCCAGGTACAAATCACAGTGATGTCACAGTACACAGATAATAAACACAGTGATGTCACAGTATGGGGATAATAAACACAGTGATGTCACAATACAGAGATATTAAACACAATGATGTCACAGAACAAGGATAATAAGCACAGTGATGTCACAGTACAGAGATAATAAACATAGTAATATCACAGTACAGGATAAAACACAGTGATATCAAAGGAGAGGGATAATAAACACAATGATGTCACAGTAGAGGGATAATAAATACAGTGATATCACAGTAGAGGGATAATAAGCACCGTGATGTCATAGTACAGGGATAATAAATATAGTGATGTCAACGTGCAGGATAATACATAAAGTGATGTCACAGTAGAGGGATAATAATCACAGTTATGTCACAGTACAGGGATAATAAGCACAATAACGTCACAGTACATATATAGTAAATACAGTGATGTCACAGTATGGGAATAATAAACACAGTGTTGTCACAGTACAGGGATAATAAACATAGTGATGTCACAGCATAGGGCTAAGGCACTCAGAGATGCTATAGTATATGGATAATGTACATAGTGATGCGACAACACAGGGAAAAGGCACAAAGTAATGTCACATAGCACAGTGATGTCACGCAAAGGAATAATGCACACAGTGATGTCATAGCACAGGTGTAGAGCATAATTATGTAGCAGCACAGGAATAATGCACATAGTGATGTCATAGAAAGGGGATACAGCACAGTGACATCACAGCCAGCACAGAGATAATGCGCAATGTCACATCAACATAGTTACACCTCACATCTGTGTAAAAATGGTCCCCCTTAGTTGTTGGGCTGAGGATGACATACTGTATGGATGTGATGTCATTGAACTCCAGAAAAAGGCCGGATTCACATGAGCGTAAGTGTTTTTGTACACATTTTTGCGTAACAAAGTTTTTTATTTTGCGCAATGCTTTGTTGTATTTTATTGTACTTCTTCCGCACACAAGGGCATATGCATTGATTAAATTGGCTAATTAGTCTAATGAGTTCCAGATGTGTTCTTTTTCCTGTGCAATTACGCAGTATTTCACGCATCTCCTAGTGTACTTTGCATGCATTTGCAAATCCCCATTGACTTCTATGGGAACTCTTACTGCGCAGGAAAATAGAGCGTACTGCGTTTATTTTTGCGTGCCCGAAATTCGCAAAAAAAATATGAAACCAATGGGCTCGATTCTCTGCGCATTGTGTGAATTCTGCCTACGTGGTCGTCAAATGTAAAGTTTCCAACATCTCATTTACCCCTAAAAGGCATCTTGATCAGGCGGAAGCGTGTTTTATTGACATCAAGCACCTCCCGCTGTTTACGGTTTTCTTCCCTTATCGATGAACGCTGGATGTTCACGGCGACGGTGTCAGACTGTCCGAATATCTGGGCTTCCTTAATGTAAAGGGAAGGAATTAGATTTGTCCAGCCGCTCACGGATCTGTTGTCACCATCACTCAGCTGTCACCGTGCTGCTAAGCAGGACAGTATATAGGACAGTCCTTGATGGACCCGGACATGAGGGAATTGAGCAACAGACAGACCTGCTGATCTCACTGCAGGCGACGCTAGCAGGGCCCCCCGGTGCGCCCCCGTTACCTGCCCACACCGGGTGGGAAGGGGTTAAGTGTCTTTGTATCTCGTAGGCTTCTCTCAGGAGGTTGCAGTAAACTGTACAGCAGAGATCCTTCCCCAGAGTCCCAGCTCTTCTCATCAAATAACCGCTGATTTATGCCACTTTCCAAGCACACAGCAGCAGTTTATTTCACAGCTTAAAGCCAAATTATCACTAAAACGCACTTATGCTTCATTTACAACAAACATAATGTGTTGGCATGTTTCCTTCATCTTGTTTACAGCGTTATGTCATCTACCCATCTGATGTCTCTGTCATCTATCTATCTACCTATCTATCTATCTATCTATCTATCTATCTATCTATCTATCTATCTATCTCATATCTATCTATCTAACTATCTCATATCTATCTATCTACAGTATCTCATATCTATCTATCTATCTCATATCTATCTATCTATCTCATATGTATCTATCTATCTATCTCATATCTACCTATCTATCTCTCTATCTATCTCATATCTATCTATCTATCTCATATCTATCTATCTCATATCTATATATCTATCTATCTCATATATATCTATATACTATCTATCTCCTATCTACCTATCTATCTCTCTATCTATCTCATATCTATCTATCTATATATCTATCTATCTCTCTCTATCTATCTCATATCTATCTATATACTATCTATCTCCTATCTATTTACCTCTCTATCTATCCCATATCTATCTATCTCATATCTATCTATCTATCTCATATCTATCTATATACTATCTATCTCTCTATCTATCTATATACTATCTATCTATCTATATATCTATCTATTTCATATCTATATATCTATCTATCTCATATATATCTATATACTATCTATCTCCTATCTACCTATCTATCTCTCTATCTATCTCATATCTATCTATCTATCTATCTATCTATCTATCTATCTATCTATCTATCTATCTAACTATCTCCTATCTATCTCATATCTATCTATCTATCTCATATCTATCTATCTATCTATATACTATCTATCTCTTATCTATCTCTCTATCTATCTCATATCTATCTATCTATCTCAAATCTATCTATCTCTCTATCTCATATCTATCTAAATACTATCTATCTCTCTATCTATCTATATACTGTGTTGGCATGTTTCCTTCATCTTGTTTACAGCGTTATGTCATCTACCCATCTGATGTCTCTGTCATCTATCTATCTATCTATCTATCTATCTATCTATCTCATATCTATCTCATATCTATCTATCTCATATCTATCTATCTCATATCTATATATCTATCTATCTCATATATATCTATATACTATCTATCTCCTATCTACCTATCTATCTCTCTATCTATCTCATATCTATCTATCTATCTATCTATCTCTATCTATCTATCTCATATCTATCTATATACTATCTATCTCCTATCTATTTATCTCTCTATCTATCCCATATCTATCTATCTCATATCTATATATCTATCTCATATCTATCTATATACTATATATCTCTCTATCTATCTATATACTATCTATCTATCTATATATCTATCTATTTCATATCTATCTATCTAACTATCTCCTATCTATCTATCTCCTATCTATCTATCTCATATCTATCTATCTATCTATCTCATATCTATCTATCTCATATCTATATATCTATCTATCTCATATATATCTATATACTATCTATCTCCTATCTACCTATCTATCTCTCTATCTATCTCATATCTATCTATCTATCTATCTATCTAACTATCTAACTATCTCCTATCTATCTCATATCTATCTATCTATCTCATATCTATCTATCTATCTATCTATCTATCTATCTATCTATCTATATACTATCTATCTCTTATCTATCTCTCTATCTATCTCATATCTATCTATCTATCTCAAATCTATCTATCTCTCTATCTCATATCTATCTAAATACTATCTATCTCTCTATCTATCTATATACTGTGTTGGCATGTTTCCTTCATCTTGTTTACAGCGTTATGTCATCTACCCATCTGATGTCTCTGTCATCTATCTATCTATCTATCTATCTATCTATCTATCTCATATCTATCTATCTAACTACAGTATCTCATATCTATCTCATATCTACCTATCTATATACTATCTATCTCCTATCTACCTACCTATCTATCTCTCCATCTATCTCATATCTATCTATCTATCTATCTATCTATCTATCTCATATCTAGTTATATACTATCTATCTCCTATCTATCTATCTATCTATCTATCTATCTCTCTATCTATCTATCTCATATCTATCTATCTCCTATCTATCTATATACTATCTATCTCCTATCTATTTATCTCTCTATCTATCCCATATCTATCTATCACATATCTATCTATCTATCTATCTCATATCTATCTATATACTATCTATCTCTCTATCTATCTATATACTATCTATCTATCTATTTCATATCTATCTCATACCTATCTATCTCATATCTATCTATCTCTATCTATATACTATCTATCTCTATCTATATACTATCTATCTCATATCTATCTATCTATCTATCTATCTATCTATCTATCTCATATCTATTTCATATCTATCCTTCTATTTATCTCATATCTATCTTCTATCTATCTATTTATCTATCTATCTATCTGTCTATCTATCTATCTCATATCTATCTCATATCTATCTATCTCTATCTATATACTATCTATCTCATATCTATCTATCTATCTCATATCTATTTCATATCTATCCTTCTATTTATCTCATATCTATCTCATATCCATCCATCCATCTATCTCATATCCATCCATCCATCTATCTCATATCCCTCCATCCATCTATCTCATATCCATCCATCTATCTCATATCCATCCATCTATCTATCTATCTATCTATCTATCTCAGGGGCGTACCTAAGGGCTCAGAGGCCCAGGTGCAAAAGTTCAGCTCGGGGTTCCCCCCTGGGCCACCACCCTACACTCCCCCGTACCCATACCTAGATTGTGCTGCATACATGATCTGCCCATTGGCGTAATCTTTCCAAACATGATGCATTTCCTGCAGTATATGAAAATTTGTTTGTAGCCCCGCAGGCCACTCTCACACACACTGCTTTTTTACTGCTATTAGCGCGGTGTCCCGAGCGCGGTACTAACCGCGGTACAACACTCCCATAGATTTTAATGAGCTTACTCAAATCTGCACTCGAACATGGTGTTTCTAACGCTGTGTTTTTTGAGAGCTGTCTGTTCTATTTTTGCGTTTTCGTGGTTTTTAACACACCTCATCACCTATCGTAATGATGGGGTGCATTAAAAAGCGCCATCAAACGCTGTAACCTGTGTTCAAAAACGCTGCTCGAAATTCTGGTAAAAATGCCACAATTTCAAGCTGCATTTTCTGAACACGTGTGTGAGAGCGGCCTTAGGGGGGTTCATGTTTTTGTTGTACTTTAGAACCACAATTAAGAAAAACACATAAAAAAACCTGCATGTAGTATTTAAAGACCGCATACGTTATTAAGAAGCTGCAGATACAATTACAAACTGCATGTGTTTTTGGTGCGTTTTTTAATTGTGTGTGAAGGGTGAAATTATATACGGTAAATCCAGGGAGATGTGTAACTTATACCAGCGATAGATAGATAGATAGATAGATAGATAGATAGATGGTTTTGAAATAGAAAAATATGAAATAGGAGATACATAGATAAATAGATACCGTAGGTAGATACATGCATAGATAGCTAGGAGATAAATAGATAGCTAGGAGATAGATAAATAGATAGATAGGATATAGATAGATAGATAGAAGATGGATAGATATGAGATAGGAGATAGATAGATAGATAGATAGATAGATAGATAGATAGCTATGATATTAGATGAATATAAGATAGAAGCATATGAGATAAGAGATACATAGATAAATAGATAGATATGAGATAGATATGAGATATATAGATAGATAGATATGAGATAGATAGATAGATAGATATGAGATAGATAGATAAATAGATAGATATGAGATAGATAGATAGATAGATAGATAGATAGATAGATAGATAGATAGATAGATAGATAGGGGATAGATAGATATGGGATAGATATGAGATAAATAGATAGATATGAGATAGATAGATAAATAGATAGATATGAGATAGATAGATAAATAGATATGAGATAGATAGATAAATAGATAGATATGAGATAGATAGATAGATAGATAGATAAATAGATAGATATGAGATAGATAGATACATGCATGGATAGCTAGGAGATAGATTTATAGATAGATAGATATGAGATAGGTAGATAGATAGATAGATAGATAGATAGATAGATAGATAGATAGATAGATATGAGATAGATATGAGATAGGTAGATAGATAGATAGATATGAGATAGATAGATAGATAGATAGATATGAGATAGATAGATACATGCATGGATAGCTAGGAGATAGATAGATAGATATGAGATAGGATATAGATAGATAGATGATAGATAGACAGACAGGAATAGAGTACCTCAGGTCCCTGGGCCTAGAATAACTTTACTGGATAGCAACTCCAACAATACAAGGCAAGAGTAGGCAGTATTCCAAATGCAGGTAGTGTTACAGATATATATATATATATATATATATATATATATATATATATATATATATATATATATATATATATATATATATATATATATATATATATATATATATATAGACAGACTTGAATATCAGGACAGATATGTGTGTGACAATAGAAGACACGTACCTCCACCCAGCGGTCAAAGACTTCAGGATGCTTGGGAATGAACAACTGAAGGCAGAAATAGTACCTCTGCACTGGGTCTTGAGTAAGAAAACTTTGGACTGGCTCATGCTCTCTCTCTCTGGTGTGGGCTCACTTACTCACATGCTGATCCTTGTGCTCGGGAAATCTCTCCTGCTCTTCCATCTTCAACACATGAGGGCTGAAGGTGCCCTCATGTGCATCTGTGCTTTACTTTCTCTCAGCTCCAGAAAATGGAACACCTTTTCCCACTCTCAATAACTCACACTTGTAGCCTCTCTCATACCACGTGACAGGACATAAATTGATTCATTTACAGGCAGTCTCCAGGTTTTGCAAAAAATTAACCTCTCGCTTGCCGCAGCTGTGCAATACACATAACAGAATGACATGACAGTTTTGCACATACATCTACATGTATGACATTATGGAGGGGGCAAAGGAAAGCATGTACTGGGCCACTACAGAAACACTCAAGAAAGACATCCAGGCCTCTCTTAAATTCCCTTAGTGAGTTCTCCATCACCACATCCTCAGGCAGAAAGTTTCACAGTCTCACTGCTCTTACAGTAAAGAACCCCTTGTATGTTGGTGTAGAAACCTTCTTTCTTCTAGACATAGAGGGCGCCCCCTTGTTACATTCATAGTCCTGGGTATAAACAGATCATGTGAGAGATCTCTGTATTGTCCCCTAATATATTTATACATAGTTGTTAGGTCGCCCCTCAGACATCGTTTTTCTAAACTAAATAACTCAGATTTTGATAACCTCTCTGGGTATTGTAGTGCGCCCATTCCTTTATTACTTTAGTTGCCCGCCTTTACCTGCTCAAGCTCTGATATGTCCTTCTTGAGTACCAGTGCCCCAAACTGTCCACAATATTTCATGTGTGGTCTGATCAGTGACTTGTAAAGAGGAAGAACAATGTTCTCGTCATGTGCCTCTAGACCTCTTTTGATGCACCTTATGATCCTATTTGCCTTGGCAGCAGCTGCCTGACACCGGTTGCTCCAGTTAAGCTTACAGTTTACTAAAATCACAAAGTCGTTTTCCTTGTCAGTGCTTTCCATTGGTTTCCCATTTAGTGTGTAATGGTGACATGTATTTCCTGCCCATGTGCAGAACCCCACATTTATCAGTGTTGAACCTCATTTGCCACTTTTCTGCCCCCAACTAATCCAGATACTCTTGCAATCGCCTTGCGTCCTCTCTTTTGTTAATTACTTGACATCAGAGGCAAAACTTGAAGCTCCTGGGCCCCAATTTAATATTTGTTACAGGACCTTCAACTTTAATGCTTTATTCATAGTACTGGCCTTCCCATATGGAGAAGAGAGGCCTTATGGGCCCCCTAAGGCTCCTGGGCCGGGTTACACCCGCATCCCCTGCATCCCCCCTGCTTCACATAGTTTTGTGTCATCTACAAATATGGATATTTTACTGTGCAATCCATCTACCAGGTCATTAATAAATATAATAAAAAGAATAGGTCACAATTCTGCCCTCTGTGGTACCCCAGTAGTAACCCAATCAGAGTATGTACCAATTATAACCACCCTCTGCTTTCTATCACTGACCAGTTACTTACTCACTTGGACACATTCTCATCCAGACTAAGCATTCTCATTTTATATACCGACCGACCTTTTATGTGGCACAGTATCAAACACTTTGGAAAAGTCCAGATACACAAGATCCAATGACTCTCCCGGGTCCAGTCTAGAACTTACCTCCTCATAGAAGCTGATCAGGTTGGTTTGACTGGTGCGATCGCTCATAAACCCGTGCTGATGTGGAGTTATACAGCTATTTTTCTCGAGGTCCTCCAGGATAGCATCTCTCAGAGACCCATCAAACATTTTAACCACAAAAGAAGTAAAAAACGTACCGGCCTGTAATTTACAGGTTCACTTTTTGACCCCTTTTTGAATAGTGGAACAGACCCAGTCACTATAGAGTCCTTAAATATAAGAAACAAGGGTCTGTGCATCACATTAGTTAATTCCCTTAGAACCCTGGGATGTATGCCACTGAGACCCAGCAATTTGTCTATTTTAATTTTTTGAAGATGGCTCTGCACTTCTTCCTGGGTTATACGTACTGGTTAAATTTATTGGAGAGTTTACTTTATCACTCTGAATTTCATCTGACATTTCATTTACTCTGTGAATACACTGGAGCAAAAACTATTTAATAGATTTGTTTTCCCCCCATAACCCTTTACAATTTCTCCTACATTATTTATCAAAGGGTCAACACTTTCAGTATTATTCGCTTTACTATTTATATAGTTGAAGAATAGTTTAGGGTTAGTTTTACTCTCCTTGGAGTCTTTCTGTCTCCATCTTTGCTGCTTTTACCTGATTTTTACATAATTTATTTTTTCCTTAGAAGTATTTAGTGCTTCTTCGCTGCCTTCTTGTTTTAGTAGTTTAATTTTTTTTTTTTTACTGTTTCTTGCCTCCTTTACATCTTCAATGAACCACATCGTTCTTTTCCTATTCTACACCCTTTTATTATTGTAAGGTATGAACCGCTCACAGTAAGCATTGAAGATGTTTTTCTAGTTATTGTCCATTATCTTATTTTTGAGGACAGTATCCCAGTCAATAAGATTAAGGGCATCACTAAACTGATTGAGCTTGGCCTTCCTAATGTTTAGCATTTTTATAGCTCCCCTATAAAACTCTCTTTTGGAAGACAAGTTAAAATATATTATATTATGGTCACTATTTCCCAGGTGCCCCCCCAACCTGCACCCCTGATATTCTGTCAGGTCTGTTGGTTAATATTAAGTTCAAAATGGCCGTCCCTCTAGTCGGGTCCTGTACAAGTTGGTTAGGGTAATTATCTTTAGTAATCAACAGGAAGTTGTTAGCTTTATGATATCTGCAGGTTTCGGCTTCCCAGTTTATATTCGGATAGTTAAAGTCCCCCATAATAATTACCTCATTGTGATTTGCTACTTTATCTATTTGCCTCAGTAATAGCTTTTCAGTAGCTTCTGTTATATTTGGTATCTATAGAAAATCTCCCTCCCTGTATTTCCACCCATAGAGACTCCACATGTTCATCTCCTTCCCATATATCTTTCCGTAGTGTTGGTTTTAAACACAATTTAACATATTGACAAACCCCTCCTCCTCTCTGGTTTTTACAATCTGTTTTGAACAGACTGTAACCCTGTAAGTTCATTGCCCAATCACAGCTTTCATCCAACTAGGTCTCTGTTACTCTCACTATGTCATAGTTTTCCTCAGTCATTGTTACTTCTAGTTCATCTAGTTTATTGGTCAGACTTCTAGCATAAGTCACCATACAGTTTAGAAGGTTTTGGTTATTTTTTATTTTAAGTGTATCCCCACTTACTGTTCTGCCAATTCTAACTGTAGTAACTCCTCCCACCACTTCAGCACACGACTTTCAGAAAGCCCCCGGCTGCCATGACACCTGCACGGCAACCCGCGATCTCATTGCGGTGGGAATCGTACAGGACCTCCGAACATCGGTCAGGGCATTTAAAGGGGTTGTCCCGCGAAAGCAAGTGGGTCTATACACTTCTGTATGGCCATAATAATGCACTTTGTAATGTACATTGTGCATTAATTATGAGCCATACAGAAGTTATTCACTTACCTGTTCCGTTGCTGGCGTCCTCGTCTCCATGGTGCCGTCTAATTTTCAGCGTCTAATTGCCAGATTAGATGCGCTTGCGCAGTCCGGGTCTTCTTCTTTTCTGAATGGGGCCGCTCGTGCCAGAGAGCGGCTCCGTGTAGCTCCGCCCCGTCACGTGCCGATTCCAGCCAATTAGGAGGCTGGAATCGGCAATGGACTGCACAGAAGAGCTGCGGTCCACCGAGGGAGAAGATCCCGGCGGCCATCTTCAACCGGTAAGTAAGAAGTCACCGGAGCGCGGGGATTCAGGTAAGCGCTGTGCGGATTTTTTTTTAGGTCCCTGCATCGGGTTTGTCTCGCGCCGAATGGGGGGGCTGTTGAAAAAAACAAAACCCCGTTTCGGTGCGGGACAACCCCTTTAATTGCCGCTGTCAGAATTTAAAGGGTTAACCGCTCCGTAAGAAACAGCCAGCAGATGCGATGTATGGAGCAAGATTGCCCCGCGATCTCGCTTCATACATACCCCAAAACTGCAGGATGTAACTGTATATCCTGTAGCTTTAAGGGGTTAAAAGCTATGAATGGCCCACCCGCAATGAAACCATATGAAACCCCGAAATACAAAGTACTGCAGTAGTGAAGTATTGCAGTATATTGTATAAGCGATCAAATTCTTGTAGGTTCCAGTTCCCTTTAGAGACTAAAAAAATAAAAACAAAATTAATAGTTCTTTCAGTTATTTGAATTTTTAAAAAAAAGTCTTAAAAAAATCCTTTAACTGCTCGTAGCATCAAAAAATAAAAAACATAAAAAAATAAAAGATTAGCATTGCTATGTCCATAAAAGTCAAATTTATTAAAATTAATTACCCCACATGGTGAACGCCATCAGAAACGAAAAATAAGGAATTACGCTTGTTTGTCTTCAAGAAAAAAAAAACTTTTTTTGCCCACTTTCCCGTCTGTCTATAAAAAAATTTTTTAATTCCCATATATCTGGTATCATCATATCCGTAAGGACCTGTACTATAAATTGAGCAAACGATCAAAAAAATGTATTAAAAAAAGCTAATCTAAAAAATGGAGGTAAAATGCTTCTTTTGTTCATTTTGCCTCCTAAAAAATGCAATAAAAGCAATCAGAAAAAAGCCTTGTGTACCCCAAAATGGTGCCAATAAAAACTACAGCTCATCACACAAAATCAAGCTCTCACAGAGCTCCGTCCATGGACAAATAATAAAGTTAGGGGACTTTCAATGCTACAATGTAAAAAAATTATTTCCAAAAAAGGGGCTTTTATTGTGCAAAAGTGTAAAATCCTAAAAAAATGAAAAAATAATTTTGGTATTGCCATAATTGCCCCGACCCACTGAAAAAAAAAATCATTGCATCCTTAGGGCCAAAGTAGGCGATGTCCCTTAGGCCAGGTTCACATGAGCGTATATCGTAGAGTGTGGGCTGCGAGATATATGTGCACAGCTCGCAGCCTGTACGGCCATTGCCATGTACTATTTAGGCGTCTATGCGTGCATAATACGCGCAAGGATAAAACATACTGCGATTTTTCTTAAGCGCGTAATATATGCAATTCCTGTGAGCCGCAACATGGCCGCTTATAAGATACTGATACAGCATATTATGCACATAAGACTCGCGTGCGTAATAAAAATGACCAAATGCTTGTGTGAGATAGCCCTAAGGGTCAAAGGGGTTGTCTACCCTTTATTTTTGATTGATGACCTATCTTCTGGATAGGCCATCAGTAGTTGATGGACAGGGGTTCACCGCTCAGGACCGGCTTAGAACCCCCATCCATCGGCTCACCATATGGGCCGCTGTCCAGTGTACCGGGCTAGTCGCTGCCATTACTCGTCAGTACATGCGCCAATTTACAACCATTGAAATCAATGGGTGCGCCACATTGCTGCAGCATGGCTGTTAACCCCTTTAAGTTTTGAACAGAAGTGTTATCTGGGGCCTGAATTGCTCCATTCTGTGGGCACAGTCTGGCAGTATTTGGCATTCATATAGTACATTATATATGCAGTCTGTCTCCATCTCATCACATTAATATTGACTATACGGTATAACACGTCTTGGTCTTGGCATCTCATGCTGCTTCCTTTAAGAACGCCTCCTTTAACAAGCAGCAGATTGTAGGATAGTAAACACAAGCTCCTACCAGCAAAGTATGTTTGCAAACTGACATCTCTGCACATGTTCCGACATCTAATATTCCGCCAGCCAGTACAAACAATCGCGGCTCACGTCACCATGCAGAACGCACTGATAGCAGCCATGCCCTCCATCGTGTTGCCCACTCTTGATTTGCTAGATTAGATATAAGTGAATTACCAACATAGGAAGAACTATGCTAATAAGGAAGATGGAACAATACCTCTGCAGCGCCACCTATTGGATGGCAGCATTCCTTCAAATCAACGTACGACCTGATAACAAATCTGTAAAACAATGATTAAGAACAGAAAACCAAGCCAGGAATCCATACACAGACAGCTGTTTCGGGGAGGGCGGAGTGTGGGTTCGCTTCTCTTCAGTGTGCAGTAGGTTACTGGCTTGGCTGGTGAGAGGCCTGTGATGTGGGTCAAGAGGGATCCTTAAGGAGAGCACCCAAAAATGTGTGGAGACACCTAGGGGGTGAGTGGGTCGGGGGATGACATTGTCTCTCCCCAAGAAGAGCACCAAGGAGGGATGTGAGAAGACACCTGAAAAGTGAGTGAGGAGACTTATAAGGCCATGCACGCTCCTCTGGGTAATTTATGCAAATAAGGAAGATGGAACAATACCTCTACAGCGCCACCTATTGGATGGCAGCATTCCTTCAAATCAATGTACGATTTTTTAACAAGCCTGTAAAACATAAATTACCCAGAGGAGCATGCTCTATTTTTTGCACGTGTGAGCAATGCGCACGCAGTATAGGGAATGTGAATAAAGCCATTGAAATCAATGGGTTCTGTTCTCTGCATTTTGAACAGGCAACTTTTGCGCACCAAAAAAGGCACACAAATACGTCCGCGTGAAACCGCCCTAACGACAGTGACTAACAACAGAAAAGGTCTCGCAGTCAGCGCCCCGTTACCTCACATCTCAGATTGCAAATGTGGAACCTGAGTCTGCAGAGAACCTCAAAATTAAATTCGGAACTCCTAAGAACCGCGGATTTACTACATCTTCTTCCTTCCGGTATCTGCAGGTGTCTTCTCCTCGCTAATCATTCCTTCTGACACTTTGTCTTCCGGTTTCATTAGGGGCAGCTGTTGGATGGCTCAGCGGAGCCGCCGCTCCTCTCAGGGTGCATCCATGGTTTTCATCAGGTTGGGTGGAAGGACTGTTCCAACAAGCTCCGTGCGTCTCATCTCCGCAGCCTCGGCCTTCTTCTCCTCATTTCCTGCTCCACAGCTTTCTTCCATATGTTCTAGCCTGAATATTCCTACTGAAGTCCATAGGAGTTTTTCGCATGGGACGGAACAAGCCGCACCGCAAACCGTGGGAAAGTCCATACAAATAACTGCAGACTACCTGCGGATTTTGATGTGGAATTAAAAATGGCATTTGTGTATTTGCATACGCATGAGCGCATCGTTTTTGAGGAATGAATGTTGCTTTTTTGCGTGCTCATTGGCGCATTTTATTGTACTTTTTGCACGTTCAAGATGTGCACAATTGCACATGAAAAAAAATACGCACCAAGGCTCCCAGCCATAAATAGTCTCATGAGTTCAAGATGCGTTCATTTTCCTGCTGTGCGGTTACGCAGCGTTTCATGCGTCTCCTAGCGTATCGCACGTGCATTTCTGCATCCCCATTGACTTTTATGGGGGCTTATGGTTCACAGGACAGTAGAGCGGGCGGTGCAACCAAAATGTGCAAGAAAATAGTTGCATATGGACAAATCATTGAAACCAATGGGCTCTATTCACTACGTATCGCATATTTTGTACACGCAGATATGCTCATGTGAGTCCGGCATACGGTACAGGAAAATAGCACATATTGAACTAATTACACTAATTGCCCATTGGAATCAATGGGAGCATGGTCGCGTGCTTTTTTGTACACGCCAGCACAAATGACTAGCACACACAAAAAGTACAATAAAACACACAGAGGCGCGCACACAAACACAACACCCATTGCGCAAATCTGTGCTTAAATGCGCATGTGCCCATGTTCTACCAGCCTTAGCTTGGCGTCACACAGGCATAAGAGCATTTATGTGTGTTGTTTTGCCACTGCTCAGTGCTCCTACCCTGTTTCCTAAAAATAAGAACTACCCCAAAAAAAGACCTACCCTGATTTTTGGGGAGGCTTAAAATATAAGCATTACCCCCAAAATAAGCCCTAGCTGCATTACAGGTCCCTCCCGCTGGTCTCCAGAGCTCCAGCGTGCTTCCTGCAGTCCTCAGCCGCCCACAGAAGATCGCTTCCTGGTTACGAGATTCATAAATCCTGCCTCCAGGAAGCGATCAGCCGATCAGTGCAGCACTCGATGAACCAATGCGATGGCTGTATAACTCTATTACCAGCATCAGCAATGTGGTCATTTCTTCCCTTGGCACATCTTGGCAGACCTTTGTTGACCATGTATGAGCGCTGTGATCAAGCTCACTTTGCCCGCTATGGAACAGAGCCTGCAGTGAGTCGTCTCACAGCTATGTTACCCGCTGCTTCTGCAAGCAGGCCCACCATCAGAGAACCTGCCCATCGCCCCTCTTCCATCTGAGTGGTCCCTGCAGTAGAGTTGGGTTATTTTTGATGCAGGAACCAAGAAATGTCTCCCAGTTATATAGCCTGGGTTTTGGACAAGTTTCACTGCTTGAAGGGCATGAGATCTATCATGACATGAAGAGCAAGCAGGATGTGTTGTGTTGAGCCTTGGAAGCTTCTGCGGAAACCCCTCTGAGATGTCAATGTAATCTGCTAATATTTCCTAAGTCCTGCTGTGTTGGATGCACTATGGAAGGACCGCTCTGTAGGCAGCCTGGAAGGAAGCTCATCTTATCTTCAAGTGCTCGGAAAAACAGAAGGGAGCTGGTGATGACATGAAGTCTGTAGGAACCCTACATTGACAGATATCCTGGGATAACATGAAGCTCTGGAGATAAGAGGGATCTCCTATTAGTCTATGGGAGGGGGATCTCAGGTGTGGAGGACAAACAAAAACACAGTCACAACATCTGACTTTCATTCACATTGGGCAACGTATAGATAAGGACCGGTGTCTTGAACTGACACAGCAGTCCCTAGTGGTGTGAGAACATGCTTGCAGCGATTCCGATGCCACATGTACATCATACATGGACCCTATCGGGAGGGGGGTGACATTTGTTAGCTCTGGTGCTCTCTATGTGGTGTGTATCACATCCATTAACATGGCGTAAAAATATTGATAGATGAGATGAATGCTGAAGCCTCGGATATAATATGACTAGAGATGAGCGAGCGTACTCGGTTCGGGTGTTTTTGCACTCGAGCACCGCTTTTTCCGAGTAACTGACTACTCGGACGAAAAGATTCGAGGGGCGCCGGGGGTGAGCGGTTGCAGAGGGGAGTGGGGGGGAGAGAGAGAGCTCCCCTGTTCCCCACTGCTACCCCCTGCTCCACCACGCCACCCCCCGCCCCCCGAATCTTTTCGTCCGAGTAGTCAGTTACTCGGAAAAAGCGGTGCTCGAGTGCAAAAACACCTGAACAGAGTACGTTCGCTCATCTCTAAATATGACTTTTAGCTCATTGAGTTCAATGTATGTTCTCCGCAAAGCTGCCATAAATACTGTACATTGATAAAGGTGCCCCACGTGTACATTTTTATACTTAAAATTCCAATTAAAGGGGCTGTCCTAAGATTTAAAGAGGACCACACTTTTACAGCCGTGCTCCTGTTTTTCCATCACCATTTTTATTGCAGCGCCTGTGTTCGCCCACTATGGCTCCTAATTACATATGGAGCCTGACATTAGTGTACTGTCCATGGGCGGTCTTCAATCAAATATGACATCAGCCACTGATACAGCACGGTAGTGTGACAGGTGCAGAATAGGATGCCGGTTATGGAGAGGTTTACACCAGCTTAGTTGAATAAACAGTACTTTACTGAATGTCTGATGAAGAATAATATGGTAATAACATACAAGAATTATCACAGGCAATACACGGTTTACCCTGCCAGGGGCAAATAGCTCCACAAGTGCTGGTTGAAAATAGGAGTCTCCTCTGAAGTAACTTATTCCTGCAGGAACTTCAGTATGACTCAACCCGCTAAGTGAAATCTGCAGTCACCATCCACTGAACAAGTTATTAGCACAGGACCTTTGGGGAGATTGTACAGTGATGAAGTCAAAATAATCTGTTTTACTGGTGCTCAGTGCTTGCCGTCAGTAATTCATTGGACGATCTGCAGATCTCCCTCTGGCACTCATGTTGCAAAAGCTGGATAGTGCCATTCCAGAAATCTGAGTTGCACTTGCTCTCTCCCTCTGGTACAGGAAACCCTAGCTCTGCATTAGTACTGGGGCAGCTCACTCCTCACAAGGCTCTCTGCAAACAAAAAAAAACACATTTTAACCCTGGCTGCACAATCTCTCACTAAGTTAAGCTGCTGGCCTTCCTGCTGAAGCTCTCACTAGCAAAATCTCTCTTCTCTACATTCTCTAAAACAGCTAAGTCACACCAGAGCCTGCCCTTCAGGGGTGGGCTGGTGTCAGAAGGAGGCAGTCCCCCAGCAATTGTTTCAGGCTGGCTGGCCAACTTGAACATACAGCCGCTTTCCCTACCCATGTATCTGCCTCTGTCCCACCCAGCTGCTTGCAAAGGAACCTGTAAAAGCTACAAAAGCAGGGCAAGTGCAGTAGGCTAGAGGCTAATGAGCTTACTTCTGGTGCTGTATTTATGCTATAAACTCAGTTGTAATACTTTCCTCATATACTGAGTTTTATTCTGGTGCTGTATTTATGTACCAAGCTTTGATTTTGTGCTGTATTTATCTTATGATCTTGTTTCTGATACTGTATTTATACCATGAGCTTGGTTCTCATACTCTATGTTATGAAATCAGTTGTATATATGATATGAAGTTGGTTTTGGTGCTGTATTCATGGTCAACAGATTAACGGCTCTTTTACACAGGCCAATCGTTCAGATCCTCGCTGAATCGCAGGAATCTGGGTATTGTTCAGTGTAAAGGCATGCACCGACCAAACGGCGAACCGTAATTCATGTGTCATTCCGTTTATGTACACATAAAAACTGAACGACAGTCAGCCCATGTAAACAGGCAGTCATTTATCTATGAATGACTGCCTGTTTTCTGTGAATGGAGGCGGGCAGCTGGAACAATCTCTGGACCCCTCCACCTCCCTTCACTGAGCGATTATCATACCTTTGTAAAACTACAGGAGCAATTATTGCTGGGACATCCAGTGTGAAAGGGACCTTATCGTGGGGCTTGCCCCCCAGACTAAAATTTGCCAGCTCTTGCCGCCCTTTATACCTAGTCCGTCAGCCAATCAGCAGGCAGCTCAGGTCTTAATAGTCCACAGCAACAAAGTTAGGCCTCCTTCACACGATTGTATGCGTTTTACGTTCCCCCGTAAGCACTGTATTATCACATGAATGAATAAGCAAAAGAATACGCAGAAGCGCGGAAAACCATTGATCGCTGTAAAAAGCTTGGAATGACTAAGACTGCTTAAATCCGGCCAACCGTGTTCTTTTCCCAGCGTTGTACTCCATGTAACTCCCTCACCCTCCCTTTTTTTCCCGCCTCCATTGAAGTCTATGGGATCTTCCTACGTATCTTGCCCTTTACAATAGAGACTGCCAACTGGACAGTACACTAGTGTCAGGCTCTGTATGTAACAGAAGCCGTAGTGGGTCAACAGGGGAGCTACAAGAAAGATAACAATGGTGATGGAGTGAGCGTGGACACCAGCTATAAAGGTATTCGTCCTGCCTACCAGACAGAATAAGTGTATGACTGCTAGGACCCCTACGAATTATGAGGATGGGGTCACATGTCCTACCATATAAATGGAGTGGCGGTCGATTATTTACATTGCCACTCCTTATACCTCTACGGAGCTGCTGGAGATAACCAATCAGTATCCTACAGAGATGAATAGGGCAACATCACTCATGAGCGTCCAAAACTCTATTGATACCGGGGGATGCTGAAGCCCCATTGCCCTGATTGGTGGGTGGCACTAGTTGAATCCACACTGATCAGACACTTAGGGGATGAGTTTAAACCTTGGGATAACCGCTGTAACTTTGAACATTATGCAGATTTATAGTGCAGGTACCAATCAGATTTCAGCATTATTTAGGCACCCGTTAGAAAACGAGAGAAGCAAAGTGATTGTTAAATATAGGCATCTGCTTTTTTCTTTTCCGCCAAATCTGATAAATCTTTCCTATGTAGTCAATCAATCTTCTGACAAAAGGCCCCCATACACATTAGCGTTTAGTTGTCTGAACCCGCCTGTTCCAACGGGGCCACACAACTCTCTAATGTGTATGAGGGTGGCACAACTTCCCCAACCAATTATGTCAAGGGAAAAGAACGATCAGGAACTCTGAATTTCAACACAATTTTTGTTGCCTGGGTGATAAGCCGCTGCCAGACCTGTCTAGCTGTAGCTTACCTTCCTATATACATGAACGCATGGCCAATAAATTGGCACAGGGGCTTCTTAACTCCTTAATGACTGCCCATATGCTTTTTTTTTATGGCACTGCATGTACCAAGAGGAGCAGGTGCTTGACTGTCGAATTACAGCCTGTCACTTGCTCAAACAGCGGGGCCCAGAGAAATCGCTGATCCCCGCTGTTTAACCTTTTACATGCAATGGTCAAGGCGTGTAAAGAGCTGACAGAGTGAATGAGCTCCTTCTTTCACCGATTGGATTCCCGCTGATGTTATTGTGGGGTACCAATCGGTTACAATGGCACCCAGAGGCTTGAATATGGCCTCTCGGTCTGCTAGGTATGCTGGCCTATGAGGCTCAGCCCTCTGACGTATAGCAGTGTTTTATAAGAATGAACAAGTTTGGTGAAATTGAAGTCCCTTGTGGGACAAAAATAAAAAGTTGGAAAAGTAATGAAAACCATTAAAACCCCATGTTTCCCACTTTGCTATGTAAAATAAATAAATAAAATAACCATCATAAATCTGGTACCGTGTTTCCCCGAAAATAAGACAGTGTCTTATATTAATTTTTGTTCAAAAAGGTTTAACTTTTTTACATGTATAGCTGCCTGGACACTATTCAAATTGACTTTTTAAATTAACCGTTAGCAGGGCTTAATTTTGGAGTAGGGCTTATATTTCAAGCATCCTCAAAACGCCTGAAAAATCATTTTGCATCCTCACAAATTCTGGAAAATCATGCTATGTCTTATTTTCAGGGTATGCCTTATTTTCAGGGAAACAGGGTATCGCTGCGATCGCAATGACCCACAGAAAAAGTCAGTGCATTACTTAACCTGCATTATACAAGCTGTGAAAAAAATACACAAAAAGTCCTAAAAAGTACAACTTGTCCCACAAAAAAAACACTTGACAAAAAAAAAGGTAGGAGTCAATGCAGTGTTAAAAAAATCATTTTTTTAAACAACTGGGGAAAAGGTGCAGAAAAAAGAACTCTAAATTTGGCATTGACATACTCATAATAGCCTGCAGAATTAATCTAACATATTATATACACTGCATAAAAATAAAAAAAAAACGCTAGAATTTTGGTAATCTGTCCACTAGAAAAAAGGGATAAATGAAGACTACAGCTCATCCCGCAAAAAGACTAGCCCTCGTAGAGCTCCGTTGATGGAAAATAAAAATGCTGGGGCTCTTGGAATTCGGCAAAACAAAAGCAAATTTTAGTTTTTAATTGAATTTTTGTATAGGAAAACATAAAAAAAACTATATAAACTTAGTATGACCGGAATGGCGCTGACCCAGAGAATAATGCTACCACATTATTTATTCTCCATGCTGAACGACATAAAAATGAAATCCAAAAAGCTAATGGCGGAATTCTTTTTTTTCCCCAATCTCCACCCAAAAACATTAATAAAAGTTATACAGTACATTATGTGTACCCAAAAATGATGTGATTAAAAATACAACTTTTCCCACAAAAAAGCACTCATGTGGCTATAACTATGGAAATATCAAAGAGTTATGGCTCTAGAAATGCAATGATGAAAACAATGAAACATTAGTTGGTCATTAAGGTGCAAATAGGCTTCGGTCAGCAGTCAACATAGGCAAAAATGTGTCTAAAATACAGAATAAATGTGTTGTATGACAGGTAGTTCTCATTTTTGCTGCAATTTTGATGGAATTTCAGAGAATTTTCCTGACTAAATATCCTGTGAGTGGTAACGGTCCTCCATCACTCTGGAAGTAAATGATCTTCTGCCGCCTTATCTCAGAAACTCGATCTAGGACCAGGGAGAGGAATTAGGGTTGCGTTAGCAGCAGTTACATATCAAATGTCATAACCAGCTGGATACGTGGTTCTTGTAGAAACCCGAGCATCTACACAATAATGTTATTATGTTACTGCACTGGAAGACCCAATATGCTGCCTGTATATAACACCACCGGTATTAAGGGGCTTCACAACACTGAGACAATAGGAGAACATCAGGTTTTCATACCCAAGATAGAACACTCAATAGGTAGATGGTGGACTTGGTAGCCAGACTACAGGACATCACTATAATATGCCACAACCATGAATACGGTATATAAAGTGCAAGTTAACATATTATGTTAGGGCGAAAAAAAACATATGACCATCCAGTTCAGCCTATTAACCCCCAATATTGATACAGAGGAAGGCAAAAAAATCAATGAGGTGGAAGCCAATTTAATGGAAAAAAAATCCTTCCTGATGCCAATCTGGCAATCAAAATAATCCCAGGATCAACAACCCTTTAAGTTCATTTTCACCAATCTATGTTGATGAAACAATCTTGTTAGAAGTCATCATTGTAGGGCAGAAGGGATCTTAGGATAAGTCTTCGATAGTAAAGTGGTGGAGGTCCATCATCCAGGACCCCCACTGAGTAGTTGTTTACCAGGGCAGCGTTCTCATGCAATGAGCTGATTTCAATAGGAAGCAGGCAGCTCCATTCTATTGCAGTGGTGAGGCTTGGTGTTACACACAAAGTTCCCATTAAAGTGAATCGTAACTTTGCCTGTAATCCCAAACTAGGCCACTGCAGTAAGAATGGAGCTGTCTACTTTCTGTGGAAATCAACTCAGTGCTTACGCCTGACAAATAGCTGATTAATGGGGATTCCAGGTGACAGACCCCTACTAATCTGCTATTGATATCCTATCCTAAGGGTCTATTTAGACAGGCGCATGCGTGTTGTGCCCATGAATCAAAAAGCACATGTAGAGTCCTGAATGAGGGTCATTACAGCACTTATGTGGTCACTTCATATGGAAATGTTTATATGCTTTTAAATGTTCAGTTGTTTGCTATACTTATGTGCTTGTGCAACCTAAGCCTGCATTAGACTGGTAATCCACCCTAGCCTGCTATCCGGTATGTCAATCACTCCAACTTAGCCCTCTTTATTGGCTGGCTAGCTAGTTGCTAGAGGGCCTGTGATTGGAGGATAAACCCTCCGCATGCGTTAGGTGAGAGTATACAGTTAAAACATAGAGGCGGTGGATTTTAGGCAGTTGGAAAGAGATTCTGAGAAGAGTTGAAGGCTTAGAAGGAACATCAGAGAGAAGCCAGTGTGGTGGGAAGGAAAAAAAGTGTGAGTACTGTCATAAAGATGGTATGGAGAGAGCAGAGAGAAAGCAAGAGTGTTATTTTATGTAACCAGTAGAATATAGAAAAGAAGAATTGTTATTCAAGCAAAGAGTTAAAGAGAGAGAGAGAAAGTGAAGAAGATTTTTGTAGTAAAATTTAGGGAGAAACAGCATTGTGTACAGATGTGTGCTCCTGTACTTATCCCCTGAAAATGTCAAGAAATGTTTGTTGTATGCATCTGTAATCATCCATCTTAAAGAAACATAATGCAAATTGTATGAATCACCCCCAACTGAAGATCTCTCTCTGCAAACAAAACTGTTAGACTGTTTTCACGGGTAATCCCATCTCCTGGAGTCCCTTCCCACCACCAAACCATCTGCACTGAGGTACCACACTAAAACTTAAGAAAGATAGGACAATTTCTGTTTTTATTTTATTTTTCATTTTTATTATTATTTTTTCCGGAGTAAGCTTTGGTCTACATTTAGACTGGCATCACAAATTTGACAAACCACTATCATACACTGCCTGACTTCACGGGTTCACACTGTGGCTTTTTACTGCCACTTATTGCGTCTGTGAGAGGGGGAGTACCAGAGCCACTGCCGCTGCTATTGCTGGCACTTGCACCCCCCCATTCCTGTCTGAGTGGTAAGGCCAGTGGGCATTGCATGTTCTACTTTCATCCCTTTTCAAAAGACTTTTCACAAGGAAAGACTAGAAGCAACGGGATGAAGCTGAAAGGGAGGAAACACAGATTGGATATTAGACAGTGAGGGTGATGAATGAGTGGAACTGGTTGCCATGGAAGGTGGTGAGTTCTCTTTCAATGGAAGTCTTCAAACAAAAGCTGGACAGACATCTGTCTGGGATGATTTAGTGATCCTGCATTGAGAAGGGGGTTGGACCCGATGACCCTAGAGGTCCCTTCCAAATCTAATTCTAAGATACACAGAACGGACCAGAATAGGAAATGTAGCAATTTTTTCCATTGTTCTGTATGAAAAAGTGCTCATGTGATTAGCCCAATTAGCTATTAAGGATTTGTGTGCTGTCCATGAAATACACAGACAGTACATGAACGGGATATACACCCATCTGAATGGGTCCTAAAGATCAGCCATCAGTAGTTTACAGCTGGATAATCCCTTTAATTCTTTTTTTTTTTTTATGAAAAAGTGTCATGTGACTAATACGTTTCCGTATCATTTATGTTGGAAATTTGTGACTAACTTGTATAAATCCCAATTCACTCAAAGCCTACCTTATTGCCATCTCTAAGGACTGACCTTATATGAGGATATGGCGCTATGAGCAATTGCTATTTACAGTTTTGCACTATATGCATCTTGTGCTTTTAATAAGATTCGGTTACTATTACTATGAAGGGGTCACTGAGAGGCAGTATTATGGGATACAGAGGGTGTGGTTTGGCATAAAGGGGTGTAGCCTGTCCTAAAAGTTTGCCACAGTGAGATGCGCATGCCGCTAAAGTTGTCTCTCTTGTCATTGCTGCATTGTATCCTGGGTCCTATGTCACGTTCCAACTCCTACGACACCCGATCTTACTGTGCCCCTACATCCTCACATAGACTACATGTGTCTGCAGAGTCACTCTACTACCCGATGTTCATCTGTAGGAACTTGATCACATGACCTGCAAATAACCAATTGGAGAATAGGCCATTGAAGGCAATACTTTGATTCGCTTATATCAACTGGTGACTAGAGGTCATTATAACATCAACACTCATAAGATTACAGGTTACAAGTACCATAACTATCTAGGCTTTCTTCATATATTCCAGCATTGTGGGATTCTATATACTGACAGACAGCCTATGGAGTTCCAATAGATTCATTCACATGGGGGCTTTGTTAGGCCCATGACTGCCATGACAACCCACCGGCATCCTCCGTTACGGAGAATCAACTGGTTTACAGAGGGAATCCTTTACTTCTGTATAAACCACTTAGATGCCACGATCATTATTAATCCCTTGGCAACATCCACCATACATGTAAGGCAGAGATGCACAGTTTTGTATGGAGAGGGCTTGGTTGTTAACCATTTAAATTCTGCTGTCAGGGATATCTGTTTATAGAGATGTGCCTGTCGCATGTCTTAATAGGATGCCTGTAGAAATACAATATACTTAAGTATTGCTGTGTATGATACTAGTAAACAAACAAGCCCACCTTTAACTTGCCTATGGAGACTAAAACAAAAGGTGAAAATTATTTTTTTTACTCTAATAAATATTAATAATAAAAAGTTTACAAAAACCCCATTTTCCCATATTTATAATAATTTAAACAAAATTTGGTTTCACCATGTCCATAAAAGTCCCATCCATTAAAAGAGTGCATCATTTATTTTGCAAGGTGAACACTGTCCAAAAAAATACAGAACACCAGAATTTCAATTTTTTTTTGTTCACCCTATCTCAAAGAAAAAAAAAACTTAAACGAGTTGCCCGAGTTGAGAAAACCTCTGTCAACCTCTGCATTAAAATTAAAAAAATTAGCAGTAACTCACCACACCGCGGCCCCGTTCAGCCGCCGGCATCAGTCTTCCTGTGATGTCACTTTATAGGCTGAGCTGGTCTGCAAACAAGCAATAGCAGCGCTCAGCAATCATGGTTGAGCGCTGTCATTGGCTGCTACAGAAGGTTTACGGGATGTGACAGAAGCCTGTAAACTGACAGATGGAGATCAGAGTGGATGACAAACGGGGGAGCAGAGAGAGGTAAGTAGCGGGGGATTTTATATTTTAATGCATGGGGGGCCAGTTGACAGGGGTTTCCTTACTCGGTCAACCCCTTTAATAAAGGCAATCAAAAAGTCGTATGTATCCCAATGTTACCCTTAGAAATCACAGGTCGTCCCGCAAAAAGCCTTCATACAGCTGCTTTGATGAAAAAAATCAAAAAATGATAGCGGCCTGAAGATGGCGACAGAGAATATGTATTCAAGATATTTTAGTTTTTAAAAGTAGCGCAACAAAAAACATACATAAGTTCCGTATTTTCGTAATCATGTGCTGACCCACGGAATAACGTTGTTATGGCACTATGTATTCTAGAAAAACAAATAGCTATAGCTATTAAAAAGTTAAGGGACTGCAACTTGATTATTCAATTCTAAGCACAAAAGTAAGTGACCCCATATGTAATGTACCTAATCTAATTCTCTAACTTCCCAGTGTCTTACAAGCGTGAAATTTGGCACGACCATTCATAAGGACGTGTAATAGGAAAAGTAAAGGGGCGTGAAAGTAAGTGACCCCCTATGTAATGTCAGCGACTTATGTAGCACTTATGTAGCAACTAATGACAGTGATGAACATTTCAGCTAAAAGACATATTACTGAAGATAATTGTGCGTAAGCTTGTTGTGCCAATTGCGCATCGCCTCGTAATTAAATTTTTGATGAACGGATGATTTGAAGCCCCTGCAAAGTGACGCAGTAACATCAGTTATTATTCAATAACCAATCCCTGCGCTTGTAGTGCCGTGGGTATATCACCTAGTACATTATATGATACAGTAAATAGTAAAATTGCCACAAAAACAAGCCCTCAGGCAACCGAGTCAATGAAAAAGTAAAAAAAGATATTTTTTTGAAAGTGGGGAGAAGAAACCAAAAATGAAAAAAAATAAGACACAAAAATTGTCCGTGTCATTAAGGGGTTAATCACAGCTTCTAAGTGATTAAAAGGACTGTCACGTTCATCATTCATATGGCCATCTCTATGCCGTTCCCTACCCTGGGGCAAGGTTTTTTTAACGTCCACAAACCCTTTGCCCATGGCAGAAGGATCCCAGCAATATGTTCCTCCCCATCCTCTCTACACACACTATTACCCGGTGGAAGGGTTCTTCTATATCTATACCAATGCCATCATTTTTTCTTTTTTGCTCTTTTATTTCTAGTTTTTACGCTTCACATTAATATTACATCCTGCAATTATCCCATTTTTCAGTCGCAGTGGATCGGCATATACTATCGGGTGATTGCCCTTATGGGTGGAGGGGAATTTGCATATTTACATACAGTTTTATGCACCTGCAAATTTGCAAAATAAATCTGATAATACCACGTTTTATGACCTGAGATTGTATTTGCATGAAACCTGATGTAGACATGAGATTTTATGACTCCTCACTAACATTGGGTAAGACTATTGATGACAGTGCCATCATGGAAGGTGGGGGGTGGACTTTCTACCCTCCCAAGCTCTGGTAACGGGGCAAATCTCCTGGATGGCATGATAGAGGCGTCTAGTGGCCAACCAGCTCTACACAAGCGGAAGAAGAGGTCACTACACACAACAAAGCCTCCGAGAGCATCTTATAGGCCAAGGGGGGAACCACATTTAGGGCCTACGGTGACAAGACCATTCATCTAATCAACCTACTGCAACACCCCAGAAGGGTACCCCGGACACTTGACAAACGTGGGAAGCTGGGAGGGTTAAGTGATGGCTTGTCACGGCAGCACTTACCAGACTCCTTTTCCCTGAGGGATAACACACAGCCAAGTCCAGAGTATACTATAGGCCACCATTGACACTCCTAGGATAGGGAATGCCAATAAACAGGATGATGGGGGTAGTAGTTGTCACGGGTGATGCCATCATTCCTATGCGACAGAGAATAATCACAGAAACAGGTTTCTTTCCGCTAGGGTCCTCAGGAATGGTTAGGGGCAAGTATGAACTTTACTTGAAATAACGTTGGCAAACAATTGTTACACAACAATTCAGATACAATCGTCACAGTGCAGGTAAAAGAAGAAGATATCAAAGGTCAGGGAGGAAACTCAGGATGACACCGGTCCTGCAGTCCACATTATCTGTCAGGAACCGCTCCTGGAAAGGGAGCACTCCAGAGGAGGAAGGGCGTAGGGTCACTCCACAGACACTTTGGCAGCAATTATTTAGCTTTTAGAATTTATACCCCTCACTGCAGACATGTGGGCGTGAAACCTTAAAGGGGTTGTCCCGCGCCGAAATGGTTTTTTTTTTTTTTCAACAGCCCCCCCGTTCGGCGCGAGACAAACCCGATGCAGGGACCTAAAAAAAAATCCGCACAGCGCTTACCTGAATCCCCGCGCTCCGGTGACTTCTTACTTACCGGCTGAAGATGGCCGCCGGGATCTTCTCCCTCGGTGGACCGCAGGGCTTCTGTGCGGTCCATTGCCGATTCCAGCCTCCTGATTGGCTGGAATCAGCACGTGACAGGGCGGAGCTACACGGAGCCGCTCTCCGGCACGAGCGGCCCCATTGAGAAAAGAAGAAGACCGGACTGCGCAAGCGCGTCTAATCCGGCGATTAGACGCTGAAAATTAGACGGAACCATGGAGACGAGGACGCTAGCAACGGAACAGGTAAGTGAATAATTTCTGATAACTTCTGTATGGCTCATAATTAATGCACAATGTACATTACAAAGTGCATTAATATGGCCATACAGAAGTGTATAACCCCACTTGCTTTCGCGGGACAACCCCTTTAAGTAGCGTACTTCTACGCGGTGATCCTGGCTTTAGATGGCCACGTAGGAACAACTTGAAAAACTTGTATTAGTACCTCTGCACTGGGCTTGTGATTACTTACGAAGGCTTTCTCTTGTACTTGGGCGCACTCCGCTCTCATTCAAACTGCAATCGCTAAGGCATATCTCTCCTCCTCTTCCATCTTCACCTCAAGGAAGCTGAAGGTGCTTTCATGTGGCTCTGTGTTTGGTAGTACTCTCAACTCCAGAAGACGGAACCTTTCCCGCTCGCAATCACTCCTATTTATACCTTCACTTATACCACATGACAGGACTGACTGATATATTCACAGGCAGACTACAATTTTATTAGAGTTAACCTCTCAAGCCCCGCAGCTGTGCAACACACACCCTGGAATTGACAAAACAGGTTTTGCACAGTTCATCTACATGAAACAAACATGTATGACATTTATGGAGGGACCAGAATGATGTGCTGGGCCACTACTCTCATCATGTACATATCTGCCTGAGATGGAACTGTATGCCGGGTTTTGCATCAAAACGACAACTTCTTCTAAGGGCTCCATTGTTTATGACAAAGAGTATATTTTCTGGTTTCCCCTAGAATCAGGGCTTCATGTTAGACGGGACTGGTTGATAATGACGAATACATTCTGCTGCTCCATGAGTTGTTTGGCCGCCTCCTCTGTGTAAACGTATTTCTAATCTATGAAGTTTATAATCCTTGCACGTCTGATTCTGCTGGAGTCGTATTCCCAAAGTGAACACATTTGCCGGTAGTGAATCCAGCACTTAAAGGGCCAGAGGAAGATTCTGCTTGCTCTATGTAGTCAGTGCAGTCCCGCTATGTGCAGATGCTGCACCCAGATGCAGAACGTGCCGAGAAAACCTCAGATAGAAACAATAGAAACCACAGCAAATTGGTGGGAATGAGTTCGTACTGCTATCATTAATGGGCATGTCTGAGCCCCTTATATATACTGCATTGTTGCGGGATGGAGTGAGAGTCTCTCGAAGGGCTTATTCATACGGCTAGGTTTAGCATCTGAGTTTCTTCTGAGTTTGCAACAGACAGAACTCGGACCCATTAAAGTGAATGCAGTGCGATTTTTTTTCACGGACTGATGGTCCTATTTTGGTGCCTTTTCATACACTTCAATTACCCATTAAGGCCGCCTTCGCACGAGCGTATGCATATTAGTGTGTGTTGCGTATTTGCAGAATGAAACACGAATTGGCATATTTTACTGTTTTTTTAGGCATGTTCATTTACGCGCGACAAACAGACGCACCGATTGCAAAGACTAATTAGTCTAACGACTTTCAGATGTGCTTTTTTCTTGCACAATTATGCAGCATTTCAACATCTCCTTGTGTATTTTGCGCACATTTGTGCCTCCACATTGACTTCTATGGGGGCTTTTGGTGCACAAATCAACAAAAGAAATCTGTGCATGTGAACAAACACATTAAAATCAATGGGCTCTGCGTAGTACGTGTCTAAATTTCGCATGTGCAAATACGCCCCGGTGACAGCCGTCTAAAGTCAGTGGGTGTGAGAAAAGGTGGAATGCACTGATATGGATGGTTTTTTCACACACCCACTGACTTTAGTGGGTTATGACTTACTTGACATCAGTTGCGCAACTTCTTTTTTTTTATGTATGTGATAAACGGATTAAACTTGGACGAGACGAAATGGGAAAAGCAGTTTTTTCTAACTTTTAATATTTTTTATTTTTTTACACTCCTATTTAGTCACCACAGGGAACTTGAACTTGCGATCACGGGATTGTTTATACTATACACTGCAGTATCGCAGTATTGAAGTATATAGTGATTTTTGATGCTGCATTTTAAGCCCTGCCACGGGTAGAACTTGAAAAGCATTTATGCTTGGCTGCTATGCTAGCCCATCAGCACCCTCCTATTGCGCTGACTGTTTTGGCAGGCGATCAGCTTTGACCACAACATCTAAGCAATCATCTGTTACAATCAGAGCTAGCTCTAATCACTGATTGAGAAACAGCTGATAGCCGTGGGGCATGGAGCCAACTCGGCCCCCGAGTCCACTCCATACACACTTCAGGAGCACAGGACATTTAGGCTGGGTTCACGCAAAACGGATTTGCAGCACGGCTCCTAATCCTGGGATTAGCCAGCCATGTGGACAAGATTTTGCAAAAAACTTGTCCACACGGGGCGGCCAATCCGTTGCGGCAAAGCCGGGTGGAACTGTCGATGTGGCACGGAGCAGTGTCAAGAGCAGTTTTACCCCTTAGGGCTTATTCAGACAGGCGTATATCAGTGGGATTTTCACACCCAGCCGATATACGCTGCCCCTTTCTGCAAGGGGAGGCGGCAAGACGGGGCAGGAGCTAGTGCACTGAGCTCCCATCCCTCGCCACTGTTTGCAATGGGAGGGGCGGAGCCAAGCTCTGACATACGCCCGTCTGAATAAGCCCTTAGGACAGATCCTAGTTTGGTACTAAAGGACGAGGATTTTTGGGGATTTTCATCCAACACTTTATAAAACCCATAACTTTTTTATTTTTTCATTGGCATAGCTGTCTGAAGGCTTGCTCATTGCGTGACAAGCTGTAGTTATGGTAGTATTTTGGGATACATATGACTGTTTTGATCATTTTATTGCATTTTCGGAGGCAAAATGAACAAAAAAATCATTCTGGTTTTTTTTTTCCTGTTTTTTACAATGTTTTTTTCGTGCAGGATAAATGTTCAATTTAGTGTACAGGTCATTACTGATGCGGTGATACATACTTTTTGTAACGGGAAAGTGCGCAAAATAGTTTTTTTTGTTTTTTTTTAACTTTTTTTGGCCATTTTTATATTATTTTATATTTTTCTACATCCCTGAAAGTACAGTGAGTACCACAGTAGGATGGAAGTGGGAAAAGGGTGGGGGAATGAGGTGTGTGAGAGCGTGTGCAATTAGGACATACAGGAGATGGCAGTCTGTGCATGAATGTAGTGGTAGTCCTACCTGATGCAGGTTTTGTGGATGGTTTGTGTGGCCATGGGCCATGTAGCCCCTGCTGTCCCTATGTAGATATCAATGAGGTGGAAACCATCCCACATCCGCATCTGTTATATTGCATTATTTCTTCCTACCTATTGATAATAGCTTTTAATAATTCTCACACCGTATGCAAATGCAACCCTAACAGTCCGGTGGGCGGGCACGGACTCTTCCTGCTGACTGCAGTGTCCTCTGTTATCCTGCCCCTCTACCGATGATTGATGTGGATGATGCCCCCTACGTCATCCATATTCCTGTTCAAACCTCACACATTTGGCGTATAACCAGGGACCGGCGCATACACAGAAGAGCCAGACAATTGCGCCCACATATCTAAACTATTCTTGGTTGTATGGCACATATTCCATATCTGAATGGGACTGTGGATGGCATAGGGGAAGTCATCCACGTCCATTATCAACAGAGGGGCAGGATGGCAGAACTGGTCATACCCCACCCACCGGACTGTTGGGAATTAGAGATGAGCAAGTATACTCGCTAAGGCACATTACTCGAGCGAGTGGTGCCTTAGCCGAGTATCTCCCTGCTCGTCTCTAAAGATTCAAGGGCAGGCGCCGGTGACAGGTGAGTTGCGGCGGAGAGCAGGGGGAAGCTGGGAGGAGAAAGAGATCTCCCCTCCGTTCCTCCCAGCTCTCCCCTGCCGCTCCCCGCCCCCCACCAGCACCCGAATTTTTAGAGACGAGCGGGGAGATACTCGTCTAAGGCACTACTTGCTTGAGTAATGTGCCTTGGCGAGTATACTGGATCATCTCTATTGGGAATGCATTAGCATACGGCGTGGGCACATATTAACCCTTTCCAATCCACTGTCTGACGTCTGAAGACATTATGATTTAAGGCTGTACAGCTCTGATGTTGGAAGACGTCCGTCGGGGTTCTCTTACTGTATATTGCCAGCCTCTCTCCTGTCGCAGCCTATCCAACTTGTCACCACATGCAGTACTGGCTTTAGCAAGCAGATAGCGCTATTTTATAACGGCAGAAAAAGAGTAAGCCCCCTAGTAAAACCAGGATGCAAATTGGATTGGAAAGGGTTAAAAGCTGCTTCCATAGGATAGGAAGAAATATTGCAAAATAACAGATACAGATGTGGGATGTTTTCCACTTAGTTGGTTTATGCTGCCGGCAACTTTTGACAGGTTCCCTTTAATGATTCTGAAATTACATATTTTCATATTTGCAGAAATGTGGAAAAAAAACTAAAAGTAAAAAATAAAACTTTAACTAGAAGGTCCAGTTTCTTTATATCTGACCCTCCCAGTGAAATGGAAACTTAGCTGCAAGGTGTGGCCGCTCCTAATAATGTGCGAATCAGTCCCCCAGCACATGTTCTGTCGGCAGTGCCAGATATTTTCCACTGTGGGATACAGACCTGCTCATATTCGCTGACTTGATAGCGGAAATTACAGCTGCGTGAACCTCAGTATACAAAATAGGTGTGATATGACCAGCAATGAGGAACAGCTCGGCCCACTTAGGGGGATGTAAATGTGAAGGCTAATGATCTCCCCAATATCTAGCTGGCTATATCATCTATCTTATATCTAGCTCAGAACTTTTCATCTAGGTCATATCTGTTTCTTTCGCTATTACCAATCTATCTGCTTATTTCACATCTGCCTATCTCATATCTATGTATTGATTTCTTTCTCTATTTTTCTATCATATCCATCTATTTCCTTCACTATGATCTTTCTGTCTATCTCATAACTATTTATCAAGCACATATCTATTTCGCTATTATCTATCTGATATCTCTTTATAGATTTATTTCGCTGTTATCTCTATCTACATTCTATCTATCTATCTCATATCTATCTACATTCTATCTATCTGTCTATCTATCTATCTATCTATCTATCTCTTATCTATCTATCTATCTATCTCTTATCTATCTATCCCATATCTATCTATCTATCTATCTATCTATCTATCTATCTATCTATCTATCTATCTATCTATCTATCTATCATCCATCTATCTTATATCTATCTATCTCCTATCTATCTATCTATCTATCCGTCTCATATCTATCTATCCCATATCTAGCTATCTCATATCTATCTATCTCATATCTATCTATCTCTCATATATATCTATGTATCTCATATCTATCTATCTCATATCTATCTATCTATCTATCGATCGATCTACCTACCTATATCATATCGATCTATCTCATCTCTATTAATCTCATATATATTTATCTATCTACAGCTATCTATCTATCTATCTATCTATCTATCTATCATCTCTCTCATATATATATATATATATATATATATATATATATCTCATATCTATCTATCTATCTATCTCTGATATCTGTCTCTATCTGTCTATCTATCTCTCATATCTATCTCTATCTATCTATCTATCTATGTATCTCACATCTATCTATCTATCTATCTATCTATTCGTCTCATATCTATTTATCTCTCTCATATCTATCTATCTATCTATCTCTCATATCTATCTATCTATCTATCCATCTATCTCTCATATCTATCTCTATCTGTCTATCTATCTATCTATCTCACATCTATCTATCTATCTATCTATCTATCTATCTATCTATCTATCTATTCGTCTCATATCTATTTATCTATCTCATATCTATCTATCTCTCTCTCGCTCTCATATCTGTCCATCCATTCATCCATCTACCTATCATATCCTCAAGACCTGATACAACACTAGATAAGAAAGGTGTCAAAACAGAATATAAACATTTCATATCTCTTGCACCATGTTGCCTGAGGCACAGCTTTATACTGTCTGCGTTCATTGACTGATTCACTTATAAATGGCTGATAACTTGACACCTAGTAAGACATGCTGATGATATTCTGCATAATGTGATGTGGTGGCTATACAGCATTGAATATTGGGTGGTTTTCATTCCGCTTTCACATGTGGTTACACTGCAACCATCAGGTATAGCAGTAGACAAGTGTCAGTAGAGAAAGTTAACATGACTTGGCTTCTGTATTGCTGGCCAGAGATACATACAATAACCCAGCCCATGCCAGCGGGTGGTGGGGACCATTCACTTGGCACATTCATTCACAACACTGGGAGCTGGATCTAAGAAGAGCCTATACAAGAGAATGGAAGTGAGTATGGGGAGAAGCAGCAATAGAGTCAGAGAGTGGCAGCAGCAGAACTATACAGCCAGCCCCACAGCCTTTACAACATGTCAGGTCACCTTTAATACAGAGTTCAATGGGAGCTGTATAAATCACTATGCCCTGAGCTCCCCCTAGTGGTGACTGCAGGAAGAAAGATTATCACATATTTCCATGTTAGTGTAAAAGGTAGCAGGTAATCTTCAGAACCCTACAGAGCTTAGAACCATATAAAACGCAATCCTGGGCCTATTTAGATACAATGAAATTAAATTCTAGGTACACGTTCCTGCTCCAACCTTAAGCCATCAACCTGTTTACAAATCGAATCTATATACAGTAGGACCCATATACCGTAATTATGCAATGATGTCGTTATTAATGACTAAACTAGCTTAGATGTCAATGGATGTGGATCCGCCGTGCCTCTAAACCAGACTAAATCCGAGGGCTACATCTGGGGCCCCAGTTTTTTACCTTTTACATAACTTAGGCTTTTTCACATCAGCGTATATCGGTCGCGCTTTCCTTGCCAGATGATATACGATACCCGTCTGATGCCTTGGTTTCCAATTCTTCAATTGAGTTATTCCCAATGCATAAAAACGTCCGGCCAGCAAAGATAGCGCATACAGCGCACATTCCGGTGGACGTTTTTACGCCGACCAGAAAAGATAGTTCTGGAACTATCTACGAACAGAATACGGCAGGTGCTGTCATAGACTCCTACGGGAGCCTATGACAGCTGCCGGAGAAGGGAGGTGGGAGGGAGTTTAGCAGCATGACTGCTAAGCTCCCTCCCCCTTCTCTCCCCCTCTCCGCCCTTTGCCGCCTATCTGTAATGGGAGGGAGCGGGAGAGGGCCAGAGCTAGTGTGCTAAAGTCCTGCCCCCTCCCCCTTGCCGGCAGGGAAGGACTAGTTCAGCTAAACTCCCCCCTTTGGCCAACAGTATCCCAGGACTGAGGTGTATATGCGCCACAGCCTCAGCCGTCTGAATGAGCGTTAAAACGGGAGTTGCAGCCGTGACTTCATCACTGCTGCCTCTCGTTCGCGCTATTTGTGGCTGCGCTGCGAGAGGTTTGGCCGAAAATCGTTGCGCCCGTGTGAATGAAGCCTTAGCATGAAAGAAACTTGACTTAAATATGACAATGGTTGCCAACATTTTTGTGCAAACTTTTGGCACAAACGAAGCCAACCAATTGGTGGTATATGGTTAGACAAAAGTGTAAGATGTGCCAAATTTACCCTCCACCATGAGCCACTGTGATAAACGTGGCACATTTTTATATTGCCTGGTGTTTACAGAAAACTTTGCATAGAACAGCGTATAAAACTCCAGTCTAAGTAAACTGTGCGCTGGAGTGAAGTGCGACAAATTTATTAAGAAGCGCGCGGCTCTCAATAAATTTGTTGCATGTTCGGTCAGTCCATGCGACGGACTGTGAAATTTACGCCAGATTCTGGCATAAATTAAAGTAAATCTAACAGGCCACAGCTGGAAGCGCCCCCTTTGCCTAAGGCTGGATTCACAAGAACGTATATCGGTTGGGTTTTCACACCGAGCCGATATACATCGTCCTCATCTGCAGGGGGGAGGGGATGGAAGAGCCAGGAGCAGGAACTGAGCTCCCACCCCCTCTCTGCCTCCTCTCCACCCCCTCTCCGCCCCCCTCTGCACTATTTGCAATTAAAGGAAGTGGGACGCGGGCAGGGCTACATTTCGAGAATTAGCCCCGCCACCGTCCCGCCTCTCCCCATTGCAAATAGTGCAGAGGGGCGGAGAGGAGGCAGAGAGGGTGCGGGAGCTCAGAGCACTGCTCTTGGCTCTTCCAGCCTCCTCCCCCTGCAGAGAGAGAGACGACGTATATGGGCTCGGCGTGAAAACCCAACCGATATACGTTCATGTGAATCCAGCCTAAGCCCCAGACACTGTGGCAAAGCTGGCGTAAAACTACAAAAGGGCACCATTTTTGATCATCCCCATTATTAATCATCATTTCTATAATTATTACTTACGCTTTACACTATTATGATTAATTATGTCATATTTTAATCAGGAATGATAAGAGATATCGTTTGGGTGAGATTTTAGGTTTTACGTTTCATTTTGTAGAATTGTATTACTTTTTGCAACTTTTTTACGCATTAAAAAATAAATATGAATATTAATTAATTTCGGTGTCATCGACATATTCTGCCGCGTTGGAGGAGCGTTTTTTTAAAACTGTTTTTTAAATAATATACATTTTTTTCTTCCTTTTTTTTATATATTTGTATAGTTTAATTATTTATATATTAACTATAAAAAGATTTTGGTAAATGAAATAAATCTGAAGTATTTTTTTGTATTTAATTGATGAAGCAAAATGCCAAAGATTTATGAGCTGAAGAGGCTGACATGTCGGTTTCAGTGAAATTGCGCTTTGAAAACAATTAGAAACGTGAAATAAACATTAAATAAAATGATCAATTGTCATCATTCAGTTGCTGGGATTTCATGGAGCCCAGAGGGGCATAAAAGATTCATTTCTCACAGAATAAGTGACAGGAAGCATTTATTTAAAAGGTGTTTGAAGCCGAAGCAGCTGACGACACAGAGGAATTAACATTTTTCTCCACTACTCTAATTGTTCCTGAAACTACTTAGCGCGGCAATCGTATTTCCAAAAGGAATTTCATGAAACGGAGGAAAGCCTTCTAGAATAAGTTGTGTTAAAGAGACTGAAAGCCTTTTTAAAGGGGTTGTCAAGTTTAGAAAACCCATTTCCATGAACCCTATTAGGGAATTTGGAGTTGACAGAAGTTGGAGGGGGGGGGGGGGGGCGTTTTATTAAAGGGGTTATCTGACTTAAAAAAAAAAAAAGTAAACGTATGGCCATGTACTAAAATAACAAAAAAAAACATAGTACCCCCAGTAAAAAGGTGCAGAAGATCCCGCAGCGATCAGGCAGTCCCTGCTGACAGCGGAAGTCAGGTGAACGCTGCAGCCAATCAGAGAAAGCAGTGTCACCGCCAGCTTTCCTGGCAACAGTGCTCACATCCTGCGGTTATTTTAGTGCATGGCTAGTGTATTTTTTAAATCTTTAAGTCAGACAACCCCATTAACCCTCTAGTGAAAAAAAGAAAACGGGTCTGTTTTGAAAAATGGATGATCCACGAGAATTAAAGTGGATGCAGAGACGGCATACGGATGGCAAAAGGGACGGCACTTGGATGAAAATGACCTGTTTTTTACAGATACAACACAGATGAGTTATTACATGGTCATGTGGTTTAAGTCTTAGTGGAGGGTGGCTATAAAAAGTGCCTCTTGCATTGGAGGACCCGGTTGTGATAATGCTTCAGTTCTCCTCTAGAGGTGCTGCAGAGAAAATGAAAACTTACTGTCAGGTGATCCTGGCCCTGAAATAACTTCACACATAGCAGACTTATCTGCTGCCAATTTTGCTGCAGATTTTGATGGCAAACGATGAAATCTGCTGTGAAAATCCACCACATTTGCCCAAGAAAGAGGAGACTGCCAATTTGAAAATTTACCTCGAACTCTAGCTGATTCTGAAATCTCCATCCAGATGTAGCGTACTGTAAAATTGCCGTTGATTACCACTATGGATTCTGCGTAGGGCCACAGCAATCCTGCCATATGTTAACATGGCCTAATAATAATATCTTAACATGGCCTGTTTTTGGTTGAAAGTATATGCTGAGCAAAAACATAATTTTTCACTTCACTGGGAAAAATGCAGGTGCAATTAGGAGGAGAAGCCGGAGATAGCCGACCACACACATGCAGGAGCCTCTCCAGAAAACTGTTCTGGAAACATCCAAAGATATACAGAACTGTGCAAAAGTTTTAGGCAGATGTGGAAAAAATGCTGCAAAGTAAGAATGTTTTTTCAAAAACAGAAGGCATCTGATTGGCTCCAAATGTATTCTGCAGCAGCACAACAACCCCAAACATACAGCCAGGGTAATTAACACCTATCTTCAGTGTAAGGAAGAACAAGGAGTCCTGGAAGTGCTGATACAGCCCCACAGAGCCCTGATCTCATCATCATCCAGTCTGTCTGGGATTAAATGAAGAGACAGAAGGATGTAAACGAGCCGACATCTACAGAAGATCTGTGCTTAGTTCTTCAAGATGTCTTGAACAACCTCCCTACCGAGTTCCTTCAAAAACTATGTGCAAGTGTACCAAGATTAACATTTCTCTTCTGCTCGTTCACTTTGCAGTTTGTTAATTGGCCAAAAACTATTAACACGTCTATTTTTGAAAGCTTTCTTACTTTACAGCATTTTTTTTTTTTTGCACACCTGCCTAAAACCTTTGCACAATACAGTAAATCCATACATGTCTTTGGTTGAACTATCCCTTTTAATCCAGGGCCTAATATAACAAAGCGGAAGTGAACTGGGATTAGGGCTAGCAGAGTAGGCGGCTGCAAAGGGCACCATTGAGAGGGGGAGTCATTTATACAGTTTATGCCAATGCACTAGTGAAGAATCAGCGCTTCACAGAGCGGTAAACATTTTATTTACAGGAGCCAAATGTATCCAATCAGCGCTTTCCTGTAGAGTTGGGCTGCAGTGTACAGCATAGTGAGATGGGCAAAATTTCCTGCATTGGAAAGTGTACATGGGAACAGGATGGAGGGGCACATGGATACCCCTTGAGGAAAATACTTGCTGAAGAAAAAGTTTATGCCCCCTACCCCAGGCAGAACGTGAAGGTGACAGATATGCATATTTAATTTAGAATGAGGTGTACTCCTTCCCTCATTACCATATATGTAAATTCTAATTAGATTCTAAACAACAATGGGATCAGTTAATATGGTTTAATTGCCAGTCCCTATATACCCCCTATAATGCCGTCACGGCTTCTTATTGACAAGCTGCATATTCCAATAGATTTTCCATTTTCTCACTCCTACCAGCTGTTTCTCCAGCGCATTAGTTTCCTATGTGACCCCCTGAGATATTCATCTATTTTATCTGAGTTTGGAAGGAACCTTATGTATGAATTGTAAATGAACTTATAAACGCGCTTTAATAAATGCGTACCTATTTATACATGCATATGTGCGCATACATCGCCAGCCGCCTGAATGGCATTATTGAGTAGGTAGTTCAGTCGATGGAATGGGAGAATTCATTTGTGGAACGTAGCAGAGTCCCAGCAGGATGATATTCCAGCTGTTAAATCCCGGAGCGGGATACGAACAAAATATCTTGTATAGTAGTGTAACGACTCAGGAAATAATCCCACAGAACAATAGGAAGTAGGCAGCCATTATCACAGAAGGATATTTACGTAGACTGGCGTACCACGGTCTAAGTAAACTAGGTGCCGAGTCAGTGCCACAAATGTACTAAGAGGCACGAGCCTCTGGCGGCATCTCCATGCGCCAGACCGAAACCAACAACATTTGTGAGCTGGAGTAGGTCCCGACTATAAATAAGGCCAGTTTATGGCGTAAATCATAGTAAATGTGATGGTCCACATGCCAACGTGCCCCTGATACTGAGCCCTGCCTACTCGCTGAAAAGTGCCAGAGAACTTCAAAAAGTTGCAATTTGCTACACCAAAGAACGGATGTACAAAACACGATATATATGCCCCATAGTATTCAAATATATATATATTACACACACACACACACATTCAAAAGTATATTGAAATATTCCAGTTTCACACAATAGGCTACTACTTCTTGTTTTCACTCATCAGCTTTTCTGTATAGACTGGGACATGATAAGCAGAGTCATCTTATTATCATAGATGAGGTACTGTACTAGCTATTGTACTGCTAGAGGATTGAATAAGGAAGCATAGTAATACTATACAGTATATACAGACAGGGCTCTGTATGTACCTTCCCTATTACTCCATCATTTCCTGCTTTTTGTAGCTTATTTGTCAGCTTTGCTATATAGACTGGGATATAATCAGCAGAGTCATCTCATCATTGTTACAGAGTAAATGTGATGGTCCACATGCCAACGTGCCCCTGATACTGAGCCGTGCCTACTCGTTGAAAAGTGCCAGAGAACTTCAAAAAGTTGCAATTTTCTACACCAGAGAACGGATGTACAAAACATGATATATATGCCCCATAGTAGTCAAATATATATATATATTACACACACACATTCAAAAGTATATTGAAATATTCCAGTTTCACACAATAGGCTACTACTTCTTGATTTCACTCATCAGCTTTTCTGTATAGACTGGGACATGATAAGCAGAGTTATCTTATTATCATAGATGAGGTACTATACTAGTTATTGTACTGCTAGAGGATTGAATAAGGAAGCATAGTAATACTATACAGTATATACAGACAGGGCTCTGTATGTAGCTTCCCTATTACTCCATCATTTCCTGCTTTTTGTAGCTTATTTGTCAGCTTTGCTATATAGACTGGGATATAATCAGCAGAGTCATCTCATCATTGTTACAGAGCAGGTGAGATAATGACAGCTATCGTACTACTGGAAGACTGGATAAGGCTGGATAGTAACACTATACAGTACATACAGATATGGGCTCTGTATACAGCTCCTACATCACCACCTGGAGACTGTAATAATCTTTGACACTTCTCAGGTAGCACAAAGCACACAATGCCTGCTGTACTGTCTATACAGAGAATATAGTAAGGCAATGTGTAAATCCAATATGGCCACCCCCAGGGAATGTTTTCATAAAACTAAAATGTATTGTTACCATTAAAAATAAAGAACAAGTGATTTGACCTGCATTTGTTTTGCAATTTATGTTACTTTTGGTGCCAGATTTTAGCCGTAACATTTGCGACTTTTCTCACCGGTTGTCAAGTTTATCAAGTAACGAGAAAAATGTCCACAGACTCCAAAAGAGACAATTCATCATGTAAATAGGAATTAATTATGCGATTAATTTACAGCTACAAAAATGTCAAAAATATGGATTTTGTCCCCAAAACGGATGCCAATAGATACCAGTCCGCTGTAGTATATGCTTCTTGCCTCTGTGGTTGCTTCTTGGCTTCTGTTAACTCATCACTGTTACTCACCATTGAGAAATCTGTTGCTTCATTTTTGCATACAGAGATAATTGCATCACTTCTCCAATTTCCCAATAACAGCCCTGTGAAAAATAGGCATAGCAGAGCTGAGTTTGTCACATGTCTTAGAACTCACTTAGCAAATACAATACACAGATTGCAGCCCATAAGAATGAAACGCCCAATTCAGCTCTGCTATGCATGCCACAGTAACATTAAAGGGGTTTTCCTGGATAACTTCTATTGATGACCTACAGTGGCTCCAGAAAGTCTTCAGACCCTTTCACTTTTTTACACTCGATTATGATGTGGCCTTGTACATATTTAAAAACTATTTCAGGTTTTTCCCCATCATTCTGCACACAATACCCCATGATGAAAAAGTGAGAACAGAATGTTAGAAATCTTTGTAGTTTTTGCTTTTTCTAATGAGAAATAACATTTTGCGTGGACATAAGTATTCACACCCTTTGGTATGACATTTCAAATTTAGCTCTGAGGCCTCCAATTTCTTTGGATCATCTTGGAGATGTTTCTACACCATAATTGGAGTCACCTGCGGTAAATTCAATTGATTGGACATAGTTTTAAAAAACACACCTCTGTCTATATAAGGCCTTACAGCTCACAATGCATATCAGAGCCAAAACCAAGCCATATGGAGGAAAGAACTGCCTGTAGAGCTCAGAGACAAGATTGTGTGGAGGCATAGATCTAGAAAAGGCTACAAAAACATTTCTGCTGCACTGAAAGTTCCCAAGAGCACAGCGGCCTCCATAAATCCTAAAAGGAATCAGTCTGGCACAACCAGGACTCTTCCTAGAGCTGCCGACCCACCAAACTAAGTCATCAAGGTAGAAGGGCCTTGGTAAGAGGGGTGATCAAGAACCCAATGGTCATTCCGGCTGAGCTACAAAAGATTCTATGGGCAGATGGGAGAAACTTCCAAAAGGTCAACCCTCACTGCAGCCCTGCGCCAATCCGGGCTTTATGGCAGAGGGGCCAGAAAGAAGTCTCCTCAGTAAAACATGAAAGCCACCAGGAATTTGCCAAAAAGCACCCAAAGGACTCTCAGGCTGCGGGAAACAAGATTCTCTGGTCTGGTAAAACCAAGATTGAACTTTTTGGCCTCAATTCTAAGAGTTATGTCTGGAAGAAACCAGGCGCCACTCATCACCTGCCCAATACCATCCCTACAGTGCAGCTTAATGGTGGCAGCATCATGCTGGGGGACAGGAGACCAGTCAGGGTTGATGGAAAGCTGAATGGAGGAAAGTACAGAGATGTTCTTAATGAAGGCCTGATGCAGAGCACAAGGGACATCAGACTGGGCAGAAGGTTTACCTTCCAACAAGACATTGACCCTAAGCCTACAGCCAAGACAACACAAAAGGGGCTTAGGGACAACGTTGTGAATGTCCTTGAGTGGCCCAGCCATTTCTTACTTGAACCCAATTGAAAATCTCTGGAGAGACCTGATAATGGCTCCACAGACGGCCCCCATCCAACCAGACAGAGCTTGAGAGGATCTGAAGAGAAGAATGGTAGAAAATCGCCCAATCCAGGATTGCAAACCTTGTGGCATCATACCCAAGAAGACTGGAGGCTGGAATCACTGCCCAAGGCGCTTCAACTGAGTACTGAGTACCCGTGGCAGTTTTTCATTTTCAAAAAAGTACAAAGATTTCCAACATTCTGTTCTCACTTTGTCATTAAGGGACATTATGAGTGAAGAATAATGTCGAAAAATCTGATTTTTTTCTTAATTTGTACAAGACCACAATATGATAAAATATTTTTAAAAAGTGAAATGGTCTGAAGACTTTCTGGACCCGCTGTGTCCACAGGAGAGGTCATCAACAGTGAATCGCTGGGGACGCGCCATTCAGGATCCCCGATAATCAGCTGATGGTCCTGCCCGCTGTCAGAACAGCGAGTCTGAATGTTGTCATCGGGATCGGAGGTGGCCACCCTCTGTGACAGCGTAGCCTTCTGATGCTTCGACCTCTGACCCCATCAATGATGACGTCCGGCCCTGCTGCGCTAATAGAGGGCTGGACGATCTGCTGATTACCGGGGATTCTGGGGGACACTTGTCTGTAATACAGACGCAAAAACGTGCCCGTATTATGCTTGTAAGAAAGCAGCCTTAAAGGGGATGTACCATGATTGTGCAGGTTTGACTGCTGGAACCCTCACTGATCCAGAGAACAGGGTTGCTGATGGTCCACGTAAAACTGGAATGGAGGACGTGTATACGCGCCACCGCTCTCACAGCTTCATACTCTGGTGCTGTTAGTGAAAACGATGGAACGGCGACAAGCATGTGCGTCCATCACGTTATCCTTGTGGGGACTGTCTTGACCTCCGTTCTCCAGATCGGTGGGAGTACTACCCCTTTAAGTCTCTGCAGTAGTTTGGTTTCTGCATAGAGATAATTTTCCTAAACTGAGATAAAGTGATGAGATTAGCTGCTGTTTATGAAAAACCACAGAAATAACACATCATCATGAGTTGTGCCAAAATTGCAAACTCATCTCCACTACATCTGAAATATACTGAGTGAGCTGATACATCCAATGCTTAAAATGAGATATTTAAAGGCATTTGTAAATGCAAAGCTTTCAAGATCTGTATAATGAATTACCCATTAAATGCTATTTTCTTTAAAGGGGTTGTCCAATTGTAAACTACTGATGGCATATCAGCAGAATAGGCAATCAATGGCAGATTAGTGGGTGTCTGACACTCGGGACCGGCTTTGATCAGCTGTTTGCCAGGCCGATGTGCTTCATGCACAGAGCTGGTTTCAGCAGGAAGCAGACAGCTCTGTTGTCACTGCAGTGGCCAGGCTTGGTATTGCAGCCAAAGTTCCCATTGAAGTTAATGGCCTGTAACACCATGCCTAACCACTGCAGAAAGAATGGAGCTCTCTACTTCCTAAGGATAGGCTATCAATAGTCTACAACTAGACAACCCCTTTAATGGCCATTAAAAAATAATTATGTGGTGGGCAGCAACCCTGTTATCAAGCTCTGTAGCTCACTGTGAAGCTCTGGTTGGGACAAGGCGCCGCTGCAGCTCAGAGAAGATCCATCCTGACTTCTCCTCCCAGTGTCTGCATTGCTGCATGTACGGTATGCAGCACAGATGCTGGAGGGAGGAGTTGGGAACTTCTGCATGCTGCAGCGGCATCCCATCTCGACCGGAGCTTCACACTGAATTATAGTGCTTGATGACACTGTTGCTGCTTGGCCAAAAGGAGGGGGGGGGGGACTATTATTACTGTGGCCACTAAAAAGGCACTATCACTATCTAGGCCAGAAGGTACTATTACTATTGGGGACAGTGAGAGGGGGCACTATTACTACTGGGACTATTGAGAGGGGGCATTATTAGTACTAGAGCCACTAAATGGAGCACTATTACTATTGGGGCACTGAGAGAAGGCACTATTACTATTGGGGACAGTGAGAAGGGGCAGTATTACTACTGGGACCATTAAGAGGGGGCACTATTAGTACTAGAGCCACTAAATGGAGCACTATTACTATTGGGGCACTGAGAGAAGGCACTATTACTATTGGGGACAGTGAGAAGGGGCAGTATTACTACTGGAGCCATTGAGAGGGGGCACTATTAGTACTAGAGCCACTAAATGGAACACTATTACTATTGGGGGACCGAGAGAAGGCACTATTACTATTGGTGACAGTAAGAGGGGGCACTATTACTACTGGAGCCATTGAGGGGGGGCATTATTAGTACTGGAGCCACTAAAGGGAGCACTATTACTATTGGAGCACTGAGAGAAGGCACTATTACTATAGGGAGTATTGAGAGGGGGCACTATTACTATTGGTGCCATTGAAAGGGGGCACTATTAGTACTGGGGCCACTGGAATAACATAAAAACATATGTTGTGATAAGCCCCTAACAACACCCCAAACCATGCCAGTTCTTAACCTTTGGTGGTATTTGTGAGCGACAACCCTATCTTTTCCTCACTATGGGGATCCAGTAATCCGACAGTGAGGAGGACAGGAGAACATAGGACCATCATTCTTGGGATTGGTTGATGCGTCAGCCGTGAGACCCCAGTGATCAGACTTTTATCACCTTTCCCCTTTAAGTAACAAATTGACCTCTGCTACATCTGTATACATTGAATTATGCTCAACACAACTCAGTAGATTACGGATTTATGGACGGACCCTGCATACCACAATCTGATGCCGGCTGTGACCCCCGTGGGGACACTGCAGCCCGGTATGTAAGCGCCATATAAATAACAGTATAGCACACGTTGGAGTGTTATAAATGACAATACAGGTGCCATCTGTCAGTATCGTGTACAGTCATAGGGGTTTAGCGTCTGCCCCTCCAGCACTGAAAGGGTTGAGCGAAGGAATACAGGATTGGAAAGGAAGGGAGCAGAGCAGGAACAATATCTACATTTCTCTCTGGATGTTTGTGTGCGAAGCGGAGCGCAGGTCCAGCCCATCTGTGCATTGGGACGTTACAGCAACAGATGTGCACTTCTATATATAAAGCTTCTTCATTAGGGAGGTAACAATACCAACAGCAGTAATAATTCCCTTCAAAATGAAGAGTCTTTAAAATACTGGCTTTAAATTACACTCTGCAATTAGTTTAATTGTTTGTAATCTAATGATTGCAGTTATTATCACTAGCGAGAACTTGCTGGACGTTGGCGCCACCTAGTGGCATCTGTGGAGGAGGAAGAGTCAAGGAGAGAGAACAATGCACACTGCTCTGCACTAGAAGCGGATGTTGGCAGTGTGACCCAGCCGGGACCTGTGCCTTTGGATTGCGTGACTAATGTAGTCCCATTGAGCACATTAACTACCCCTCCTGCAGGGGGCACCACAGAAAGCCCAGTACCCCAGACTTATCACCGCCATAATTCTTAATATTAATTGTATAGCGGTATTATTTAGACATTGGATAGCACTATTCCATTACGTTATGTATCTAGCTGTTATATGGTTATCGTACACTAACCAATCATTGCATTAGGAACACCTAGTTATCGGTTGGACTATCTATCTGGGCGATCACGGCTTTCAGACATCGGAGAACAGATTCCACAAGGTGGTGAACATCTTCTATAATCAACTGAACACCCCCCATGCCCGCTGCAGCAGCTCCACCAGTTGGTGCACATTTGGCGGATAAGTGGAAGCAGATCTCACAGCCCTTTCCAGTATATCCCAAACATGTCCAATTGGGTTACAGTCCGATGAGTTTGGGGGTCAAGGCAGTGTGGAGAATGCATTGTGGTGTTCCTCCAACCACTCCCTAGTGATCCGAGCTCGAAGACACAGAGTCCTGTTGTAGATGGCACTGTGGCCGGGGAAGACCTCCTGAAGGTACATCATGGATTGTGGTGTGATGACCAACGGTCTTAGACCATGCCAGGAAAGTGTTCCCTTGACGATGATACCAGCACCACTGGCCTGTTGAACCCCAATAGTACACCCATGGAATATGGCTTCATGCTGTTTACACCAGATGCAGACCAAGCTATCCGTATATTTCAGCAGGAAAAAGGACTCATCACTCCAGGTGACCTTCTGCCATGTGTCCAAGGTCAACTGATGTCTTTCCTGGGCCATGCGAGGTATTGTTGGTGATGACGCAGGGTCATCGGGGGGCACCTTTATCAGTCTTTGGCTATTGAACCCCAGTAAGGACAAGGTATACCGCATGGTCATTGTGAAAATGTATCTAACTTCCCCACCGTTATACTGCTGGGTCAGTTGGCCCACTGTGGCACAGCGGTGATCAGATACCAGATGTGCCACCAGATGCTCACCTCTAGGAGCAACTGCATGTGGCCGCTGCTTTGTGATCTTCTGTCAGATGTCTGCCCTTGGTTCAACCAGTCTTGGTACACTCTTGATGCTGCGATTTGGGAACAGCCAACAAGTGCAACTGTTTCAGAAATACTGGCACCACACTCTGGGCACCAACAATCTGCCCGCAGTCAGAGTCGCTCAAGTGCATTATCTGAGAGTAGATCCTGACGTGGCCATCATGTGGTACCGCTGTACTGATCCCAAAATATAATGTGTCAACTGTCCCTAATACGGTGATTATTCAGTGTATGCTGGTATTATTTAGGCATTGTATGGTGATATTGCATGGCACCACTACTTGCTCACAATACATTCGTTTTGTGACACATGGTGGTGGTGCATCACATAATACTACTATTTGGGCAACTATGTGAGAGTGTTATTTGACCATATACTCCATGACCATTATTAGTAGATGCCGTATGATACTGTTATCAAACAATACCTGACCCTATACTATATGGAAAGGGAGGAGGTGCTGACAGAAGATATCACACCGGGCATCATCCAAACTAAGGCCAACCCTGGGCACAGCTATAGGGGAGGACAGAGTTAGTAGATGCAACTGAACCCGTGATGCTAGATGAGAGTGCACTAGCTCTGTATTAACTGCTATGGAGGCACTACAACGTCTTATAGGCCATCACCTCACTATGCCAATTATTACTTCATTTTCACGGAATGGCCACTTTATTAGTAGCACGTTAGACCTCCTTTGGCCTTCAGAACAGCAGCAATTCCACACGTTGTAGATTCCACTAGTTGTTGACATTATTCTGCAGGAATATTGGCCCCTGCGGACAGGAAGTTTCTTGGAGTTGCCATATTAGATGGAGGTACATGTTCTGACCAGCTGACAGGAAGGGTTCATCAATTCGTGCTGCTTGCGCCAAATTCTCGCCTCCCATCAGCACGGGGAAACAGAAATCTGGATCCATCTGGCCAGGAGATATTTTTCTGCTGATCAGTGATACAAGTTTTGCGCTCTTTTGCCTGCTGAAGTTTCGTCTATTTGTCTTAGATAGCAATGACAGTGGAACTGGTCACCTGCTGTTGTAGTCCATCCGTGGTGAGGAAGAATGAGTTTGATGTTTGGACATGTTAGTTGGAGCACTACTGTTGTATTCGGCAGACTGTGCACTGCCTGTTCATCAGCATGATTCTTGACATCCTCGTTTGACCACTTTCATTGACGAACTGCTTCTGTCCACAGGATCCCCTTTTGCTGGATGTTTTTTCTTGGTCACCCCATTCTCAATAAACTCTCTACACCGCTGCACGAGAAAACCCCACACGGTTGGCAGTGAAATCCCGGCCCCCGGCTAGTCTAGCATCGATGACCAGGCCTCATTGGAAGCTGCTCAGATCGCTGGATTTTCCCCTTTTAATGTGGATTCACACTGAAACTGATCCATGCAAAACTTGTTACATGATTTTATTGTTACGTGTGCTGCTGGGATCTGTAGTTCTAAGCTTCTTAGCAGCACAGCCCTCACAGGGTTAATTGATTGAGCTGGCTGGGTGTGGTACTTCCTGCTGGGCAATCTCATGGGTCTGTGGTCACATATAAATCCAGCTCCTGGTCAGTCTCTGGCTGGTATTCAGGGTGAGCAGTCACGAATCCTTGTCTGTTGAATTTTGCTGTGTGATTTGTGCGCTGTGCTGGTTCATGTCCGTTTATTCGTTTATTTCTGTCTGTTTTGTGTCAGCTTGCTGTGTGACCTGTGATCTGTGTCCTTCCTGTTGCAGTGTGCTGTGTGAACTCTGTCTGGGTCTGCTGGACTCCTGGTTAGTGTAGGGACTAGCGGTATAACCAGGAGCCGTGAAGTGGCCAGCTAGCTTTCATGTTTTGTACAAAATGTCAACTAATACCTGGTATTTATATTCAGCTTCCTATCTGTTACTAGTGGTTGCATTTTGGCTGCTGTATGCGGTGTATTCTGGCTCTGTGTGTCCTGTTGTTCAGTCCCTGTCATGTGGCATGTGAATGCATCCTGTTCTGGCGTGTGGCTCCTAGTATCAGCTAGGGCCCAGATCCAAAGTCCGCTTGCCTGCCTTTATTGTCTCCGCTTAGGTAGGGCACTGTCATCCCCTTTGTAGCACAGGGTCAGTTGCTTGAAACCCGTGTGCATACCCAGTCCTCCTTTGGGTACAATCGTGTGGGCCCCCATGCTTAGTTTGCCCACACAATTGTAACAGTTATGCTGCAGTCCAGGGTCACGGGGAGAATTTTCATACAGGGGAGCACCAGCCGTGAAAGGGCCGAGGGCTCTAATAAAGGGCTAGGAGCAGAGGAATAACTTGAAGCTGCTGGGCCCCAATGCAAAACTTGTAACAGGGCCCAACTATAATGCTTTATTCATAGTACTGGGCTCCCTGTATGGAGAGGAGAGGCCTTATGGGCCCCCTAAGGCTCCTGGGCCCGGGTGCAACCGCATGCCCTGCATCCCCTATAGTTACGCCAGTGGCTAGAAGCTCTAACAAAAGGCTGGGGGCTCTGATAAAGGGTTGGGGGCTCTAATAATGGGTCGGGGGCTCTAATAATGGGTCAGGGGCTCTAATAGAGGGCCAGGAGCTCTAATGAAGGGTCTGGAGCTCTAATAAAGGGCCAGGAGCTCTAATGAAGGGCAAGGGGCTCTAATAAAAGGCCAGGGGCTCTAATGAAGGGCCGGGGCTCTAATGAAGGGCCAGGGGCTCTAATAAAGGGCCAGGGGTTCTAATGAAGGGCTGGGGCTCTAAGAAAGGGCCGGGAGCTCTAATGAAGGGCCAGGGGCTCTAATGAAGGGCTGGGGCTCTAAGAAAGGGCCGGGAGCTCTAATGAAGGGCCAGGGGCTCTAATGAAGGGCTAGGAGCTCTAATAAAGGGCCGGGAGCTCTAATAAAGGGCCAGGGGCTCTAATGAAGGGCTAGGAGCTCTAATAAAGGGCCAGAGGCTCTAATAAAGGACACGGGCTCTAGTAAAAGTCCTGGGGCTCTAATAAAGCGACGGTCAGTGTAGTTCTCAGTTAATACTACAATTCACTTCCCATTTTGAATTTGTTCCTGGGTTTTTCATTCTTGTGGGACCCCTAAGAAATGGAGGCTCCGACATATTGGGAAAAATATGGAAACATGAAACCGTCAGTTAACTTTGTGAACCCCCTCCCTCCAGGAGCCCACCGAAAGCTTGAAAAGATGCATTCATGGAGAGGGGATGATGCTTCATTCTGATCATGTTATAATGTGTTTTATGGGTTCTAAAGTACAGTAACGGAGCCCCGTGTGGGGTCAGATATATTGAAGGGCGGTCCTGCTTGGTTCCATTATCATATCAGCCATATAAGCCAAATAACAGAAATGACGATTGTGGCGTCTTGTGAGGATCTCCCTGTGTCGTCCAGACAATGGGAAGAAGAGGAAGGCAGTTGAATGGTCTGCTAGCAGTGAACCGGCCTTATAATTACAGAGGACAGATGGACCCTAAGTGGGAAATTACATCTAAAAATGATCTAGAATTAAAGCACAAAACCGACCATATGGAGGGTATTATCCGCACCACCTGAGAAATCATACAAAAATGACTCCCTAATTATAACCTGGGAGGGTACCGGCGGCATATGCTGCACGCAAATCACCGCTGGAAACTGCCAAAAGCTATGATGACTCTTCTGATGTAGCAGAGCTGATTGTGTCATCTCACTCGTGAATTGTGTTAAGTTAATAGAGAAAGCTTACGGTTCTGGCGTATATCTCACGCGCGTAATATGCAGTGCTAAAAGCCCATTGGTTTCTATTGCGACTCTCATATTGTGAGCTCCTACCTGCAGTCCCATAGACAACAATGGGCTCTCTTGCGCGTAATCCGCGTCAATGTTGCGTTCTTTTTTTGCGCTCGCATAATACGCGATGCTTACACGCAAATATGAGCAAAACAGCGTAAATCAATGTATTGGACTGCCTGTGAATTACCGTGTATCATACGCGCGTACATCCCGTGCGTAATACGTAATTCAAATACGTTCGTGTGAGCCGGGCCTTAGACTTCCGTCACGGATTCAGTTTCAGATCCACGTTGGGTCAGACACAACTTAAAGGGGTTGTCCGAAATACAACTACACTGGTGGCAGTTGGGAGGACGAAACACATACTGAAAAAAGACTCACCTCTGGCGCCCCGCTGCCGCTCTGGTCCTCTGGTGGCTTGCTTACACGTTTTCTGCTTTGCTCATGTGGTTCTCTAGTCATGTGATCGCTGCAGCCAAGAGGAGGGATGTTATCAGGGACGTCCGTAAATAGGCGGGTGCTCTTACATTAGAGGCCCACGTGACAAGTTTACAGGACGTCACTAGACCAGAAGACCTGATGCCGGTCTCACACGACCCGATTTGAATTGCGGAATCCGCGATCGTCAAAATCGCAGCATGTTCTATTTTTGTGCGGACTCCCTTCGGATGGATTCCATTGGCATTGTGGATAGGCCGTGGGTGCCGGCATTATTGCCCAGCGATGGCACAGGAAATACTAATATGTTTTAAATAAAATCTTTACTGCGCATGTCGGCTGGCGAGTGTCCGCGGTCATACGCAGTAAAGAAGAGCAAACAGCCGCAGTCACAGCCGGATTCCGCTGTGTGTTGCTTGATACCCATGGACATAAGATATTGCATGTCCGATTCTGGGCTGTGCTACAAGTGCGCAATTCCATCACGGAAAAAAAATACGCAGCATGTTATATTTTTCTGCATTTACGTAGGGAACTAGAACATGTTAGACTAATTAGGCCAATAAGCAATTTCCTGTGGGGGTTTTCTTTGCACACGCAAAATGTGTATGACTTGCGTGCGCAAAAAGTACAGTAATAAACGCAGCTGCACACACAAAGACGCAGCGCCCGATGCTACAAAAGTGCAGATTAAATACGTATTCGGCCTAAGACTACACTTCCCAGAATGCAAATGAAGGCCAGTTCTGTGTAGATACTGAGCCAGCAGGGAATGTTGGGAGAGTTCAGCTCTGAAGCCGGAGAATTCTTTCATAGTTATTTTAAATTTTACGTCGATTTACTCTATATGTGGATAGTAAAGGGACTCTCGAAGGAGGCAATGTGATTGGAATACACTTGGAATACTCCAGCCAAGAGGGCTCCTACAACGTTTTGTGCATTAATAGGGATTCTGGCTCCCTCTAGAGGCCAAATGGTGAATTATTTCAACAGCAGAAAGTTTTTCTTCTTGGCAACAGTAATTTAAATAATAGATCTGTTAGTGACAGTGGGAGAGTAGACATTGTGTAACATTATGGGACGTGTGTAGATGAGCTCTTCATATTTACTATGTCCCACTTCCCATAGCTAACAGTTGTCCATGATGGAGGAGAGGTGCCCAGAAATCATCAACTACTGGCGGGGGAACGATCATTCCACCTGATCACTGTCACCCGGCTTCCCCATACACATGAACATTCTGCTTGACTAAGCCCTCGTGTTTTGGGGGTATTACCCACAGCCAGACAGCTCTGGTGATGGCAACTTTGTCGGGGAGCAAAGAATTGGCTGCTGAAAGTCAAGACTTCAGTCCTTTTTTTGCATCATCTCTCGGGGGAAAGTAGAGCCGCCTCCATACAGATTAGGAAGTCATGAAGCCCCACTGTTATCGGCAGGTTCAGACGACTAAACCTTAAGGCTGTAGGGTGGGTAAAAGGGACAACTGCCCAGGAAGTCCCAGCATTTAGGTGTCTCCACATCCCAATTCCCAAGAAGTGCTTCCCAAATACTCCCAGTAACAAGTCATAGTGGTTTGAAAAGTATACTTTCAAAGTTCTCAATAAGGCCGGTTTCACACAGCCGAAAGGTCACATGATAATCGGAGCCACATGGATATCCAGGTGAGCGTTATGCAGAACAGCCTGCAACATCGGAGCTCTGTCCTGCATAATGTTAGTAACATGTGTCAGCCCTCGCCGATGCAGGGAAATCCTAATGTCGGACGAGGGCCGAGACTGGATTGGGAATTGTTCATTTTCAAAAAGTTGCTAATGAAATCATCATGACGGGTCATTTTTATGTATTTCTGTTGAGTAATTCCATGGAATCCACAACGTTCTTTCCCACCCAAAATAAATAAGAGCTGGGGGGCGGCAGGGAAATTGGGTTGGAAAGGGTTAAGGGATTAAAAGGGTACTTTACAGGTGCTCCGATCTAAATTAAACACTGAATATCCCCACTTATGCCAAAGCTGTGCCGTTTCTCCATGCGGAGCCACCATAGAGGGGCGCTCTTTCTATAAGAACAAGTCCTGTAAATGTCCGTATGACTACACCGAGTCAGATCCTTTAGATTTACATACAGCTCCGAGCTGCGGTCTATCGTGATGAACGGCGCTGTCTGACACGAGTAAACATCAGGCTGTTTGCTCTTCGCTTTGCCATTTCCTTATTAAATAAAACTATTTGCCCGATTATACTTAACAAGAGCCATTGAAAAAACACAGATGTGTGCGCAGACCTTGTGATGTTCCCAATGAGGAGACAAGTTCATTGCCAAGGTTGATCTTTAACACTGCACATGCTCTTAAAGCGACCCTCCGATCCTGGAGAAATAAAGATGGCCGCACTGCTTCACCGGCCCCATTGAAAACAGTAGGAGAACAGCACACTCTCCTGCCGCGGCTGTCACATGAAGGCAACCCCTGCAGGGATGCGAGGCTGTTTCCATGTCAGAACACCTCGCATCCAGGGGTTTTCAGAAGAATTGCGAGGGCGATATCTGGCCGTGAATCACAGCCCTCTCGCTGGTGTGCAGGAGCCCTAAGGCCGGCTGCACACGGATGGCTTGGATTCTGCATGCGGGAGCCCACAGCGGAATCCGACCCTGTGCCCAGGGGGCATCCGTGTGTGCCTGTTTTCTTCTTCTTTTCTGTACTGCAGCGTCTGTTATGGCGAGCCGTCGGACATGCGCAGTAGAGTTTTTTTTCAAATCTATGCTTTTCCTGCGTCATCACCTGGTGATGATGCGGAATCTGTGACCTTTCCGCAGTCTCATTGCAGAAGGGCCGCAGGTCGGATGGCTTCTAGAGATGAGCGAACGTACTCGGTAAGGGCGATTTCGCAATCGAGCACCGCGATTTTCGAGTACTTCACTACTCGGGTGAAAAGTACTCAGGGTCGCCGGGGGGCGGGGGGAGGCGTGGCGGAGCGGGGGGTAGCAGCGGGGAACAGGGGGGAGCCCTCTCTCCCTCTCTCCCCCACTCCCCTCTGCAACCCTCCGCTCACCCCGGCGTACCCGAGTACTTTTCACCCAAGTAGTGAAGTACTCGAAAATCGCGGTGCTCGATTGCGAAATTGGCCTTACCGTGTACGTTCGCTCATCTCTAATGGCTTCCATTGAGTTCAAAGGAAGACATCGGCGCGGAATCCAGTTAAAAATAGTGCACGCTGCAAATTTTCCTCTGCAAAAGCAGAAAATCGCATTTGATTTAGCGCTTGTGTGTAGAAAAAAGCGTTTTTCCTTAGCATGCTATGGGTGGTATTTGCTGTGGAATCCGGAGGCGGACGCCGGCTTTGGATTCCGCAATGCAAATATGTCCTTGTGCAATCAGCCTTATGGCTCCGGCACACTTGCGTTTTTCTTGTGCGTTTTTTTCACGCGATATCGCTGCGTTTTTTTCACGCGATTGTCAATGGAACTTTCTAATGTTAAAAACGCATCGCAAGTTTGTGCTTTGTGATTTTTGTGCGATGCGTTTTTAACATTGGAAAGTCTTATTGACAATCGTGTTTAAAAAACGCAGCGATATCGTGTAAAAAAATTCGCAAGAAAAACGCAAGTGTGCAGGAGCCCTTAACCTCTTCCCGCAACAGGGCGTAAACTTACGTCCTGGGGATAGCGCAAGATCATTTATGACCTCACGCTATCCCGCAGCGGCAGTCGGCTGTCAGTCATAGACGGCCTCCCGCTGCAACAGCGGGAGTGCATCGCTGTTAACCCCTTCTACATAGATCGCGGCATGGGAGGGGTTTACAGAGGGAGCGCGCTCCCTCTGTGACGTCACTGGGCTCTCGCGATATTATCGCAGAGAGCCTGCTGATTGCTATGGCAACAGGATGCCAGACACTGGCGTCCTGTATTGCCATAGCCTGTGATCACTGTATAAGCGATAAGGCATGGCAGGGCAGTAGCCCTGCCATGCCTTATCACAGTGATCATAAGTGCTGTGCTGTAAGTCCCCCAGGGGGACACAAACAGTGTAAAAAAAAAGAAAAGAAAAATGAATAAAAAAAGAAAAATGTAAAAAAAAAGTAAAAAAAACCTTTTTTTATGCTTTTTCTCATATTAGCATAAAAAAAATTAAAACCCCACATATTTGGTATTGTCGCATCTGTAACAACGCGTACAATATGTTGCACATGCTTTTGACTGTGCAGGGAAAAAAGTGTTAAAAAAAGCACTAAAAACTGAGGCAAAATGCTAATTTTTAGCATTTTGCCTCCCTAAAAACGCAATAAAAGTGATCAAAAAAGCCGTATGTACCCAAAAATGGTACCAATAAAAACTACAGCTCGTCACTCAAAAAATAAGCCCTCACAGAGCTCCGTACATAAAAAATTTGAAACAGTTACAGGACTTTGGATGCAGCGATTTAGAAAAAAATAGATTTCCACAAAAAGGGGTTTTATTGCAGTAAAGTGGAAAAGCGTAAAAAAAAGGTAAGAATTTTGGTATCGTTGTAACCGTACCGACCCGCAGAGAAAATGTAGTGTGTCATATATGCTGCATCATTAACGCTGTAAAAAAAAAAATCCATGGCAGAATTGATGCGTTTTTCCCCCCTGCTATCATAAAAAAATAATAAAAGTTTTACAATATACTCTATGTACCCAACAGTGGCACCGATAAAAACTACAGTTCGCCACGCAAAAAACAAGCCCTTATACGGCCGCATCAACGGAGAAATAAAAAAGTTATGACTTATGAAAAATGGAGAAGAAAATCCACCAAAAATCGTTGCGTCCCTAAGCCCAAAATATGCCGTGTCATTAAGGGGTTAAAGGGAGTCTGTGAGCTACTTTTAGTCCTATGGGCTGAAAGTAGGTGACCTGCTGAGTCCAGAGATGTAAGGGCTCCTGCACACTTCAGTTTTTCTTGCGCATTTTTTTCATGCGATTGTCAATGGGACTTTCTAATGTTAAAAACGCATTGCGCAAAAATAGCCGAGCACCAACTTGCGACGTATTTTTAACATTAGAAAGTCCCACTGACAATCGCGTGAAACAAACACGCAAGAAAAACGCAAGTGTGCTGGAGCCCTAAGTGTTATACTTACCTTCCTTGCCATTCCCCCGGTGTCGGTGCTCAAAGCCGTGACAAAATTCACTGAGCAGTGCAGTAAGTGGTCCACCCATTCTAATTTCCTAATGGGAGGACTACTTAGCATGCTGTTCAATGCACTGCAGCGGCAGCTTTCCCTGCTGACACCGAAGGAACGGAGGGGAAGGTAAGTATAAAACTTACATCTCCAAACTTAACAGGTCAACTACTTTCAACCCATAAGCGTAACTTATAGAAGTAAAATAGATGACGGACTCCTTTTATGGTTGAGTTGTGGAAAGCCTGGAGTCTCCTGGTAGTGACTGTAGAAGTTGGGTGCAGCCAAAAGCAGTGAGCTGCAAGAGAGCGCTGGGGACTCTCGGCTGTGGAAGCACAGTGAGCTTCGGTCAGTGTCTTGCTGAGAGACTGGAAGGAAGCCTTGCCACCATAGACACTGAGAGTGCATACTCCTGTATGCTGACGATTGTGACCCTGAAGCCACACCAGGCTTGCTGTGTGCTTAAAGGGGTTGTCCCGCGCCGAAACGTTTTTTGTTTTTTTTCAATAGCCCCCCGTTCGGCGCGAGACAAACCCGATGCAGGGGTTAAAAAAAAAAAACGGATAGTGCTTACCTGAATCCCCGCGCTCTGGTGACTTCTTACTTACCTTGCGAAGATGGCCACCGGGATCTTCACCCTCGGTGGACCGCAGGTCTTCTGTGCGGTCCATTGCCGATTCCAGCCTCCTGATTGACTGGAATCGGCACACGTGACGGGGCGGAGCTACGAGGAGCCGCTCTCCGGCACGAGCGGCCCCATTCAGAAAAGAAGAAGACCGGACTGCGCAAGCGCGTCTAATCGGGCGATTAGACACTGAAAATTAGACGGCACCATGGAGACGGGGACGCCAGCAACGGAACAGGTAAGTGAATAACTTCTGTATGGCTCATAATTAATGCACAATGTACATTACAAAGTGCATTAATATGGCCATACAGAAGTGTATAGACCCACTTGCTGCCGCGAGACAACCCCTTTAAGGAGACTGTAACTTGATCCTATAAGGTCTGTGCGACCAAGATTGTGTTACTAAAGACTGTGTTGCCATTTCTGCTGAAAAGTAAAAATTGATATAGTTTACAGCAAAGTGTGAACCATCTCTTAACTTACCTGCCTGAGCAGTCCAATAAGTTGATCATAGGTAATGCGGCTGTGCGGCAGCTGAGCAGAGGAGAGCCATTGCGGAGAAGACCACGGAAGTTCTCAGGATGGTCGTCAAGGGTGACATTGTGATCTCTCCTGACAATGGCTGCAAAGGGCCCAGCTTGGTCGCGCTCATTGCAAATAGAATAGGCAGATAAAAGCAATGGTAATTAATCCTAATGGTGTTGTCACGTGACACCAGTACCTCTTTTCCAGTAGACAGTTGCTTGTCTTTAAATAAAGTCCACAAACAAAAATAGTTTTCAAAACCGGAGGTACACGGTTTTCTTTACTCACTGCATCCAGCTTTGATTTTCCAAGAACACAAGTTGACAGTTCAGACACAGCACTTCTAACAGGCTTCCTTCTGAGTCATCTCCATTACATACACACTCTCACGCATTCTTCTAGGAGGCACTTTCCTTCCCAATTCTAGGTGTCCTCAGTCCAAGTTATCTGATTAGACGAGCCCCGGGGGTACACGCCTGATACAGTGGTATCCACACAATTCCTGCCTTGCCTTGCTTGTTAGCTACTCTTCCAGCTGGTCCCGGTATGAGCTGTTGCTCTGAGCTACAGTCCCTCGAAAGAGGACATATCTCACTGAAAGTGAGACAGGCCCACGCTCTGCATAGGTAGAAGCCAAAGCGAGCTTCAGCCTCTTGCTGAGACGTCCTCCTCCACCGACTGCATCTCTGCACCTTCTTGACTTTCTTCTCCACACTAGACTCCTCTTCCGCACTACCCCTAGCTTCCCACGAGAACACACACAACTGACAAGTAAGTGGGGTCGACTTAACACGACACAGCTTGCTGGCACTCACATAGAACATATATGCATAAAACAGTTACACAAGACATACATACACCTACCCTAAAGACACCCGAACTCTGGGCCATTACAGCTGGTTGAATCCTCGGTAATCAGCTGTAGTCTGTGGGGGAATCCAGTAGCAAGTGTTTAATTTACCTACAGCTCCCCCACAGGAGAAATTCAGAATTACACATTTCTTATTAAATCAATGCTGTGCAAGGTTGTACTGAGCCTTTCAGAGCAAGAAATGTTGCCTGTAGCTGATCTCCTGCACCGAAGCATCAATACCTCACCTCTAAATGACTTACTGCTGTGATTCATCTCTTATTTCATGAATTTCAAACATAGCCAGTACATGAGTTTCTGAGACTCATAAGCAATGCCCCTACAGCAGGTGATGCCCCTATAGCAGGTGATGCCCCTATAGCAGGCGATGCCGCTATAACAGGCGATGCCTTTATAGCAGGTGATGCCCCTATAGCAGGCGATGCCCCTATAGCAGTCTAGTTCTCACTATTGTACAATAGGCACAAGATGATTTTTTTTTTAAATGCAACAAAAGTGTATTAATTGCTGTTCTTGGGGGCGGAATAAAAATGTCTGTTCAACGAGAAACCTTGTTGTAAGAATTTCCCTTCATTTCGGAGACTGCGGTGGTCCAGCATGTTGAAGCTTGTGCAGGACAGCAGGGGGCAGCCTGCGCCTTCTTTTTGACAGCTGTGACAGACTAGAGCAAAGTTGATAACATTACTGTAGGAAAACAGGGATAATAAATACAGTGATGTCATTATACAGGGATAATGCATGGATGTTACAATAAAGTGATAATAAACAGTGATGTCACAATATGGGAATAGTAAACACAGTGATGTCACAGTACCAGGATAATAAACACAGTGATGTCATAGTACAGAATAATAAACACAGTGATGTTACAGTATAGAGACAATAAACATAGTGATGTCACAGTACAGGATAATACACACAGTGATATCACAGTAGAGGAATAATAAACACAGTGATGTCACAGTACAGAGATAATAAAAACTGTACACAGTACAGGGATAATAAATACAGGGATGTCATAGTACAAGGATAATTTACACAATGATGTCACAGTTCAGAGATAATACACACAGTGATGTCACATTACAGGGATAATAAACACAGTGATGTTACAGTGCAGGATAATAAACACAATGATGTTACAGTGCAGGATAATAAAAACAGTGATATCACAGTACAGATACAATAAACACAGTGATGTCACAGTACAGTGATAATAAACACAGTGATGTCACATTACAGGGATAATAAACACAGTGATGTCACAGTACAGTGATAATAAACACAGTGATGTCACATTACAGGGATAATAAACACAGTGATGTCACAGTACAGAGATAATAAAAACTGTACACAGTACAGGGATAATAAATACAGGGATGTCATAGTACAAGGATAATTTACACAGTGATGTCACAGTTCAGAGATAATACACACAGTGATGTCACATTACAGGGATAATAAACACAGTGATGTCACAGTTCAGAGATAATAAGCACAGTGATGTTACAGTGCAGGATAATAAACACAGTGATATCACAGTACAGATACAATAAACACAGTGATGTCACAGTACAGATACAATAAACACAGTGATGTCACATTACAGGGATAATATACACAGTGATATTATAGTATACGTATAATGCAGACAAAAAAGATAAACAAATATATCATGAAATAACAGCACAGGTAAAGAAAAACTTATAAATTACATGCAGTTGTAATGCATACATGATGTCAGTGTAGTGGGTTAATGCCAAAAATGATGTCACAAAAAGGGATATTGCATGCATTAGGGTTAACCATTGGGCTCAATAGTAAAACATAGAATGGGGTCACATTCTGTTTTCCCCACCCCCTTCATCACCTCTAGCTATCCCTGACTGCATGTTACCTCTTGTAGAGATGGGTCTTCTTTGTTGTTAGGCATCAGCAATGCCTGCTTGCCTTATAATTATGCCCATACCCACTGGTCTATCAATGGAAGTGTCAGTCTGCATTGTAGTTCTGGCATTATATTCATGAACCTGAGAGATAAACCGTGTTCTGTGTTTTCTGTTAAAAGTTTTCATTGTATGTCTAAGATTTACAGTACACAGTAGAACCTCAACTAACGTCCGGAAGCAATGGACTTTAGTAGAAATCAATGTTAGTTGAGGACATTATTTCCATAGGAATTAATGTAAATCCAATTAATTGGTTCTAGAAGTTCCAAAAAACACACCAAACCCCATTTAATAAAGAATAACTCTGGTCTTTAATACCAAAAACAATAACAATACTGAATGAATATAAAACACAACTGTAAAGAATAAATTAACATTGCAGGGACATCATTATAGCAGTACGTATCACTGTGTTATCTATGGTTCGTCATAGGACTGCAGGGACATAATTATAGCAGTACATATCACTGTGTTATCTGTGGTTTGACATAGAACTGCAGGAACATCATTATAGCAGTACATATCACTGTGTTATCTGTGGTTTGACATAGGACTGTAGTATTTATTTGTAAACGTTTCTCTACTGTACTGTACTCATCTGTACAGTACTTACATTTTCCAGTACAGTGGGGATTCAGGAGGCAGGCAGCGCTCAGCCGGCACTTTGGGGATTCAGCTGCTGTACTCTGTCAGGAGGCAGGCAGACACAACAATGTTCAGCCGGCACTGTGCACAGTGGAGAGGGGGAGGAGTAGGCGCGCGCTGATGCAGGAGAAGCAGGAAGTGACCGGCATCAGCTACACACCGTCTCACTGAGCGGCGCCCAGAGTCATGGAGTAGTTGGCGCCCTTATCTGAGAAATGCAACTTTATTTGAGGGACCGCCGCAGCCTTGACACATCGACTTTAGTTGAAAACAGCTTTACTTAAGAGCAATGCTACTCAAGGGTTTACTGTATATATAACTATAACTAAGGCCGCCTGCACACGAGCGGAAATCCCGCCGCGGGATTTCCCGCGGGATTTCCGCCGCTGAAAGTTTGCATAGGAGTGCATTAAAATACGCACTCCTATGCAGACGGCCGCAGTTTGGCCGCGCGAAATCTCGCGCGGCAAACAAACCGCGGCATGTCCTAATTTTCTGCGGGGCACGCACTCACCCGGCCACAGGCTCCGGTCTGCGCATGCGCCGGCTGCGCGGCAGCCGGCACATGAAAGAGTCGGGGCCGCCAGGCGCGGGTGAGTACGCGCTCGTCCCTGCAGGCGCTCGGGTCGGATCGCGCGGCGAGAATTCTCGCTGCCGGATCCGACCCGCTCGTCTGCAGGCGGCCTAAGGATAATGTAGTTCATTCTGTCCTTCCGAACGCTTCCATAACTTCTTAATCATTACTTCCAGAGTGCTTCTTTAGTCATCAGTGTTCACATTTGCCACATCTGTGAAGGAGTGGTACAGTCAACATGCATGCATAAAATGCAGTGTGAAATATTGTCAGGCCTTATTCTACTAGTAGATCGCAGAGGTGAAGTCTCCCTACTGTATATGAACAGCACAGACCCCAAATACTGAACAATACAGCTCTCCCAACCTAAGCCGTCCAACTTAAAGTACAATGCATCGTCCCGTCTACAATGGTGCAAGGAGCGTCATCACTGAACAGTTGGGCAATGGAAGAACGTTCTACAGAGGGATGAATCACACTACACCATTTTCACATTATGTCAACGTGCCTACGTGTGGAGGATCTGCAGGGTGACTCCAAACACAAGGCACACGTTGAGGAGCTGGGAGGGTAGGTGGTCATTTGTCACGGTGGCACTTACCAGGTTCCCTCCCAGAGGGACACACACAACCTCGGCAAGAGCAACGATGGGCCTCTTCCGAACAGCCCTAGGAGAAGGATGGTCAATAAACATGCGAACAGGCGTTGAAGTTGTCACAGGTGATGCCACCGTTCCGTTACCCACCGGAATGACCCTCAGCAGTAAATAAATGAGCCGCAGACTTGTGTAAAATATCTCAGTTCATCGGAAACAGTCGGGCCGGCAAAACTTTACTTGATATATACTTAGTATAAGGCACAAGGATACAAGATGGCTGTTCAGGCAAAACAGTAGACTTAAGGTCTGGGAGGAAAACACAGGATAACACCGGTCCTGCAGGCCAAGTTATCTGACAGGCACCGCTCCTGGATGAGGAAAATCTCCAGAGGATAAGGGTAGGGACACTCCACAGACACTCTTGATTATAGTACCTCTGCACGGTGATCTCAACCTTGTCTCTCTGCTCCCATGCTCACGCTCTCTCTCTCCTCCGGCGCTCACTCCTCCGCGGTTACTGGCATATAGATCCTCAGAAACCCCTCCTTTTCTTCCGTTCTTCACCACATGAGTGTTAAAGATAGCCCCATGTGGCCGGCACTCTTACTCAGGAACCCAGAAGAAATGGAACTCTCTTAAAAACTTCCCTACCACTCCCGAAGAACTCATACTTATAGACAACATAGATCATGTGACTAGACAAATATTGATACATTGCAAGCATCTCCCAGTCTCATGCAAACATTAACCTCTCACTTGCTGCAGCTGTGCAATACACATAAAAAAATGACTGGACAACTTAGCACAGCACATCTCCAAAAGACATGACATGTATGACATTTATGGAGGGGCCAGCAACATAGACTTCTGGCCACTACAGATCCCGGGGGGAACACTTTTGACCTGAGTGTGTTGTGCCAACAGTTAAGTATAGTGGAGGTTCTGTTATGGTCTAGGGATGGTTTACATGGCATGGTCTCAGTCTATTGGTTGTAGTGGCAAGAACCTGACATTCTAGGCAATAATGTGCTGCTGACAATGTAGTAATGGTCGACCATACTTCCAACTTGTCACAGATCCAACGCTGTTTACGTTGGTTTGAGGATATGGATGTTCTACGATTGGACTGGCAGCACAGAGTCCTGACTTGAACCCTACTGAATATCTTTGGGACAAACTGGAATGTCAGGTCTGGAAACATGAACAGCATCCATCTTCTTTGAGAGAACTCATCAGACGTTTGCAAGATGAATTGAGGGAAATACCAGCTGGAGCGTATCAGACGTTAGTAGAAAGTATCCAATGTAATTAGGTCCAAAGGAGCCCCACGAAGTATTACCACATGGAAATAAATACTACTTTGATTATTGCTCAGGTGTCCAATTAGGTTAGGATAGTGTACATGAGATATGATGGAGTCCCTAATAAACAAGCATGTACAGATCAGTTGGATAGCCATGTTAATTTTAATAAGTTTATAACTGATACAGCTTATCCCCCAGCGAAATAAGGAGTTGGGCATGCTGAAATCCTACTGTAAATAAGAAGCATTAAGGGAAAGAGAACTCCAACTGCGGAGAAGTGGAGAGATGTCAAGTTAGTATACAAGAAAGTTCACCAAATATACTTTTTTTTTTCTAAAAATCCCATAAAAATGTTCATTTCACTGAACTTCTGACTAGGGCTATGGTGTTGGAGTCAGAGTTCCATTTTGGTGGAGTCAATAGAAATGCACCAACCCCGACTTATTATAAACTAGCCCACCCGTCGCGCGTTGCTGCAACCAATCACAGCGCAGCTTTTATTTTACCCTAGCAGTATAAGAAATAACAACCAATCACAGCGCAGCTTTCGTGTTACCTCAGCAGTATAGAAAGAGCAACCAATCACAGTGCAGCTTTTATGTTCCCTCAGTACTATAGGAAATAGCAATGAATCACAGCACAGGTTTCAGCATGCCTCAGCAGTATAAGAAAAAGCAACCAATCACAGCGCAGCTTTCATGTTGCCTTAGCAGTATAAGAAATAGCAACCAATCACAGCGCAGCTTTCATGTTACCTCAGCGGTATAAGAAATAGCAACCAATCACAGCACAGCTTTCATGTTACCTCAGCAGTATGAGAAATAGCAACCAATCACAGCGAAGCTTTCATTTTACCTCAGCAGTATAAGAAATAGCAACCAATCACAGCACAGCTTTCATGTAACCTCAGTAGTATAAGATATAACAACCAATCACAGCGCAGCTTTCATACTACCTCAGCAGTTTAGAAAGTAACAACCAATCACAGTGCAGTTTTCATGTTAACTTAGCAGTATAAGAAATAGCAACCAATCACAGCACAGCTTTCATGTTACCTCAGCAGTATAAGAAATAGCAACCAATCACAGCACAGCTTTCATGTCACCTCATTAGTATAAGAAGTAGCAACCAATCACAGCACAGCTCTCATCTTACCTCAGCAGTATAAAAAATAGCAACCAATCACAGCTCAGCTCTAATTATACCTCAGCCGTATAAGAAATAGCAGCCAATCACAGCGCAGCTTTCATGTGACCTCAGCAGTATAAGGGCTCAGTCACACGGGCGTATTTTTTTACTGATTTTCAGATGCGCTTGCGATCTGCGTCTATATATACCCAATGCTTTGAAATGGGAGCTGTCACATGGTCGTTTTTTATGCGGATGTGCCGAAAAGTATATGACACAACGATTCGCATGTAACTGCGTTCTGCACAAATCGTTGTTCTTGTATATGCGCTCAGTGGGGCCGGCAGTAGCAGCGCCAACCCCATTGAGAACATATACTAAAGATCGTTCTCCTCTGCCACAGCTGTAACAGAGGAGAACGATGTTCTTCCATTGAATTCAATGGAGCTGGCAATACAGCAATATATTTAAAATCCCCACCTGCTGAATGGGCTGCCTCTGATTGGTCCCAGCCCTCAGCCAATCAGAGCTAGCTCTCACTCACTCAGCACTGTGACCAATCAGAGGCAGCTCTCACTCACCCATTCATGAATTCATGAATGGGTGAGTGAGTGTTACCTCTGATTGGCTGAGGGCTGGGACCAATCAGAGGCAGCCCATTCAGCAGGCGGGGATTTTAAATTCCCGGCTGCTGAATACTACAGAAAGCAGTTCAGAAGAGACGACTGGATGCGGCTGATCCCTGGCAGCTGCAAAAAGGTGAGTATGTATATATTTTTTAATTTTTTACACTTTTTTTGGATGCTTTTCAGGGAAGAGCTTATATTTGAAGCCCTTCCCCGAAAATTAATACAGCGCTTGCTGGCAGCCCATTGCTTCCAATGGAGCCAGCTGTATTGCCAGCTCCATTGAATTCAATGGGTCAACATCGTTCTCCTCTGCCACAGCTGTGGCAGAGGATAGCAGGCAGCGCCCATGTGACTGAGCCCCCTGGGCTGATAAACGCTGCTAGCAGCGTTTTTTTCAGTCGTGACGCTGGCTTCGGTCACGCGATTTTTTTGTGCGCGTCAGTTTTGCGCACAAAAAATCGTGCGATAAAGCCCTTGTGACTAAACTCTAAGGAATAGCAACCGCAATTGTTTTGCGAAACGTTCGGCGGATGTTTCATTTTGTAGTTGAACACGCATTCCGTTGCTCGTTTGTTTCTGAAGCTCGTAATGCCTTTTTCTTTCGTGCTTGAGATGGAAATCGATTGGTCAATCTACGTCTGGGGGGCATAACTGTCGACGATATCGTAGGATAGTTCTACTATGCCTATAATCTTCCCAGGAGTGTACTCAACAACTTCCCAAAGTTTCATGGCGATTGGATGAATCGTGTAGTAGCGCATAAAGGACAGACAGACAGAAAGACAGACATTTTTATAGATATGGTAAAATTAACGAATTGCAGAATTTGTTGCATATTTCCTTTCGCAGGAATTTAGAAAAGTTTTGAAAGGTCCTATAAATATATTTTATTCATCTAGGCCCTTATTTATCAAAAACATTGGTAACTAGGATGTGCAAACAGTAATAGAAGATCAGTTACTGCCATCCTCCCGCAGGCAATAGATATGTGTCACCTAGACGTCATAATTAGAGATGAGCGAACGTACTCGGTAAGGGCGATTTCGCAATCGAGCACCGCGATTTTCGAGTACTTCACTACTCGGGTGAAAAGTACTCGGGTGCACCGGGGGGCAAGGGGAGGCGCGGCGGAGCGGGGGGTAGCAGTGGGGAACAGGGGGGAGCCCTCTCTCTCTCTCTCTCTCTCCCCCCCCCCCCCCCACTCCCCTCTGCAACCCCCCGCTCACCCCCGGCGCACCAGGGTACTTTTCACCCGAGTAGTGAAGTACTCGAAAATCGCGGTGCTCGATTGCGAAATCGCCCTTACCGAGTACGTTCGCTCATCTCTAGTCATAATACATCAAGGTTCCTTCACCGCCTGCTGTCCTTGGTGTACTATTATGCTAGCATGCAGTAAGTGGTTGAACGGTATCAGAGCCGTGAGCGCGCAGAAGAAATGACGGAGGCCAAAAAAAGAAAAGCCGTCAGTGCTACAGAACAACTCGATGTTACTGAAGGACGCGCAAACAACCAAGGATGCTGCTTCATCATCCTGCAGCATCATGTGATGCTTTTCGGAATCTCTGTTCTATAGAGATCTGAGATTTTGTTCCTATGTTACAATATAGCTCATCTACCGCTTTAAAAAGGGACGTGCTTAACCCCTTCACCCCCGAGCCCTTTTTTGTTGTTGCTTTTTTGGCCCAGCCCTCCAAGAGCTATAAGTATTCAATTTTTCCAACGACAGCGGTGTATGAGGGCTTCTCTTTTGATGGATAAGTTGCATTTTTTAATGGTACCATTTAACCCTTTCCAATCCAATTTTTGATTCAGGGTTTCCTAAGGGCTCAGTCACACGGGCCTTTGTACGCGCGCCTGTCAGTTGCGCTTGCCGGCCGGATCTAAATAGAACCAATGCTTTTCAATGGGAGCTGGCACATGTGCGAATTTTACATGCACACAAACGCACGTCACAAAAATTATAGGACACCAGTTCGCAGAGCGCATGTAACTGCGGCAAACCGGTGTTATATGTATGTGAAACCCCTGGATGTGACAGTGCTCAATGGGGCCAGTGGCAGCCGACCCCATTGAGAACATATAATGAAGATAGCAATCCTTTGCCAGAGCTGTCAGAGCTGTGGCAGAAGAGAGCGATGTTCTATTGAATTCAATGAAGCCCGCAATACAGCTGGCTCCATTGAAAGCAATGGTCAGTCGGCAAGCACTTCAGTGATTTTCGGGGAAGGGCTTATATTTTAAGCCCTTTCCTGAAAATCACTGAAGCGCTTGCTGGCAGCCCATTGCTTTCAATGAAGCCCTTCCCTGGAAATCAATCCAAAAATGTGTAAAAAATAAAATAAAATGTATACTCACCTCTCTGCAGCTGCCGGGGCTCAGCCACGTCCAGCCGGCTCCTCTCCTATACTGTTCTGAGGATTTTTCAGCTGGCGGAGATTTAAAATCCCCGCCTGCTGAAAGGGTTGCCTCTAAATGGCTGAGCACTGTGACCAATCAGAGGCAGCTCTCAGTTATTGAATGACAGCTGAGAGCTGCCTGTGATTGGTCCCTGTGCTCAGCCAATCAGAGGCAGCACTCACCCATTCATGAATTCATAACTGATGTGTTCAAAAATTCGTGCATCAAAACGCCCGTGTGACTGAGCCCTAAAAGGCTTTCTCTTTTTGCTGTAATATAACGGTGACATCTGCTGGCTAAAGCCAGTGCATATGCGCCAGAGAGGCTCCAACAGTGGAGTGGCTGGCAATAGACGGTAAGAATACCCTGTCGGACGTCTTCTGACATTGGAGCTGTGCAAGCTTCAATTAGAATGTAGGAAGACGTCAGACAGTGAATTGGTAAGGGTTAATGTACTGCAAAGCTTAAAAAAAAATGGGGTAAAATGGTAAAAAAAATACAGTGGCTCGTTGAGTTTAGTTTTTACGGGGTTCATGGTGCATTAAGAATGACTTATTTAATCTGCCGATCAGTACTATTGAGATGACACCAGATTTATAGTGTTTTTAATGCTATAGTATTTTTATTTTTTTTTTGTCTGAGGACTTGTTTTTTGTGGGGTGAGCTGTAGTTCATATAACTTACAACTTATTGATTGTTTTGTCTTCAATTTTTCTTTCGAGGCGGAGTGCGCAAAAAAAATGTGCAATTCTGGCATTGTGTAATTTTTTTACGGGATTCTGTCACCAAGTTAATGCACCCTGAACCACGGGGCGGGTACGCTCATTGCCCCTGGGTATGTTTTATTCTGAAACGGCTTCTCTCCATCTGCAACATGCAGAGTGACAACTTTCTCCCTGTTTGTGTATAGGAAGAGAGGTATCACTCTACATCAGTGTTTCCCAACTCCGGTCTTTAAGGCGCCCCAACAGGTCATGTTTTCAGGATTTCCTCAGTGTTGCACAGGTGATGTAATTATTGTCGGTGCCTCAGACATTGCCGCAGGTGTTCTAACCATAGGATATCCTGAAAACATGACCTGTTGGGGTCCCTGAGGACCGGAGTTGGGAAACACTGCTCTACATGATGCAGGTGGGGAGAGCCGGCGCAGCCCACCTCCATGACCTCGGAGCTCAGTTCTGAGTCAGTTTATTCCGAAACGCTGCAGGGGTTTGGGCAGCATGAAACAGGGACAAAATCCCTTTAAAGGGCTTATCAGAATTTCAGGTTATTCCCTATCCACAGTTTAGAGTATAACTTGCTGATCTGTAGGGGGTCACACATCTGAGCCCCCCACCGACCTTGAGAACGGTGGTTGCGTGTCCCCTCATCCTCCTCACTGTAGGCTTTCTGCACCCACCGCAGTACGGAGGAGACCAAATGAAGCACTGGTCGTTTTTGCGCACCAGCGCTCCATTCACTTTCAACGGGACTGACAAGCCATCAGAACGGCACCCGTTCGGTTATCTCCATCAGCCCCATGAATGGAGTGCTGACCACACATGTACGGTCAGCGCTCCCTTCATGCTGACATCACTGTGGGGGATGAAGCGACCCCCATAGTGCCACAAGAATGGGAGTTCTATTTTAGAGACTAGTGGGGATATCAGCGGTAAGAACTCCACTGATCAGTCAGTTATCCCCTATCCTAAGAAAGGGTATCATTTCAAATTCTGGTACACGGCCTCTAATAGTTTGGACTTTTCATGTGGCAGAATCAGTTACATTTTTTAGGTTAAGAGAGATGGGAAAAGGTTTTCTTTTTAACTATTATTAAATTAATATTTTAAAAAAGGCTATTAACCCTTTGCAATCCAATTTTGGCTTCAGGGTTTCCTAGGTAGTTTTCTCTTTCTGCCATTATACAATAGCGCCATCTGCTGGCTGGAGCCAGTACTGCGGTATGGGACATGCTGGAGAGGCCTCTGACAACAGAGCGGCCAATAATCTACAGTAAGAATACCATGCTGGACGTCTTCCAACATCGGAGCTGTACAGCCTTCAATCAGAATGTCTTTAGACGTCAGACAGTGGATTGGAAAGGGTTCAAGTTACTTGTATGATTTTTTTTTTTTAGTCCCACTAGGGGACTTAAACATGCGATCACTTCATCACTATTATAATATTCTACAATACTTCTGTAAACAGTCATAAACAAATAGGAACCCCCGGGAGACTTTACTAGGCCCAATGTTGCCATAGCTTCCCACTAGCACCCAATAAGCACATTGCATGGGGAACAATGGCTCCACACGAGCGAGAAAATCGTGAGAGTCAGCAAAAAAGCAGATTATGAATCCAATGATTTACAATGATTTCCTTCCCATTAGCAATGTTTTTACTAAGGCGATTTTGCGAGAGCAAAAAAATCCCAGCATGCTCTATCTTTCTGCGTTTTGCCTTTTCGTTATCACCCATGTTTCTTCTTCGTTTTGCCTTCGTTTTATCACATCACAATGTGACATCACAGGCATTGGGATGCAATTTTAACATTAGAAATTCCTATTAACTTTTGAGAAAAAAAAAATTACACAATTTTACCGTGGGCGACAGAGATGTGATGTGAGATTATTCTAAGAAAAAAGCAAAAATCATGGGAAGAAAGACACGATTTTGCCCAATTTTCTCACGGCAAAGTCACGATCGCCCGTGTGAAACAGTTTAGATGCTGTAGTCAACATTGACCATAGCATCTAAGTGATTAAATGGCGGCAAACAAAACTAGCTCCAATCACCTGAATGACCGCCATGTAATGCCACATGTTCTGTGGCTGTGACCTTCCCCGGCAAAATCAACTGATTGGCATGGCACATTCCCCGATGAAACAATCCTTTTAAGAGATAATGTACATGGGCATACCGTGTTTCCCTGAAAATAAGACAGTGTCTTATATTAATTTTTGCCACAACTGAGGCACAGTGTCTTATTTTAGGGGAGTTTCTTGTAATACTCACCTAGCAGCCGTCGTTCATGGCCCCTCACGCTGGGCTGTGGTGATGCTGCAAGCTTCCATGTAGACCTCAGCGGTGACAGAGCATTTCTTCCTGGTAGCTGGGCTTGAATACCCCGCCACTTGCAAGCAATTGCTCTGATTGGTTCATTGAGCTCTGCATCAGCCAATTAGAGTCGGCGCTCGATTAACCAATCACAGCCATTCATTGATTGACATAATTGGATGGCTGTGATTGGTTAATCGAGCGCTGATGCGGTACTTGATGAACCAATTAGAGCAATCACTTGCTGGAGGAAGAATGCTCTGTCATCTCCGAAGACTACACGGAACCCTGCAGCAGTGTTGCAGTCCAGCACGAGGGACCTGAATGCCGGCTAATAGGGCTTATTTTCAGGGAAGGTTTATATTTCAAGCCTTCCCCCTGAAAATCAGGGTAGGACGCATTATTGGGGAAACACAGTAATGGCCACACAGCTTGTACAGTTGTGAATGCACACTTGTCAGTAGCTGGCAGTGAGGCATTATGGGAGAGGTAATTTTTGCACTCCGTGGAGGCCATATATAGAACAATGTGGAAATATGAAGCTAGCTAGAAAGCAGCGGTGGCAGAGGTCACCAGAAAATGGTACTGGAGGTCAGTTTGACAATTTAGATAGACATTTGGCATAATGGCGATAAGTGTAAACAGGAGTGAAATTTTGACAATTTCGCCCAGTCTCCACAATACCCGGTTAATATGCTAAGGATTCCAAAATCTGTATCGCAAGTCAATTTACGCTCAGAATATTTCCACAGCATATACATGAGGTTCGTAAAAAGGGTTGAATACCCCGCCACTTGCAAGCAATTGCTCTGATTGGTTCATTGAGCTCTGCATCAGCCAATTAGAGTCGGCGCTCGATTAACTTGTATGATTTTTTTTTTTTAGTCCCACTAGGGGACTTAAACATGCGATCACTTCATCACTAGTATAATATACTACAATACTTCTGTAAACAGTCATAAACAAATAGGAGCCCCGGGAGACTTTACTAGGCCCAATGTTGCCATAGCTTCCCACTAGCACCCAATAAGCACATTGCATGGGGAACAATGGCTCCACACGAGCGAGAAAATCGTGAGAGTCAGCAAAAAAGCAGATTATGAATCCAATGATTTACAATGATTTCCTTCCCATTAACAATGTTTTTACTAAGGCGATTTTGCGAGAGCAAAAAAATCCCAGCATGCTCTATCTTTCTGCGTTTTGCCTTTTCGTTATCACCCATGTTTCTTCTTCGTTTTGCCTTCGTTTTATCACATCACAATGTGACATCACAGGCATTGGGATGCAATTTTAACATTAGAAATTCCTATTAACTTTTGAGAAAAAAAAAATTACACAATTTTACCGTGGGCGACAGAGATGCGATGTGAGATTATTCTAAGAAAAAAGCAAAAATCATGGGAAGAAAGACACGATTTTGCCACGATTTTCTTACGGCAAAGTCACGATCGCCCGTGTGAAACAGTTTAGATGCTGTAGTCAACATTGACCATAGCATCTAAGTGATTAAATGGCAGCAAACAAAACTAGCTCCAATCACCTGAATGACCGCCATGTAATGCCACATGTTCTGTGGCTGTGACCTTCCCTGGCAAAATCAACTGTTTGGCATGGCACATTCCCCGATGAAACAATCCTTTTAAGAGATAATGTACATGAGCATACCGTGTTTCCCTGAAAATAACACAGTGTCTTATATTAATTTTAGCCACAACTGAGGCACAGTGTCTTATTTTAGGGGAGTTTCTTGTAATACTCACCTAGCAGCCGTCGTTCATGGCCCCTCACGCTGGGCTGTGGTGCTGCTGCAGGCTTCCATGTAGACCTCAGCGGTGACAGAGCATTTCTTCCTGGTAGCTGGGCTTGAATACCCCGCCACTTGCAAGCAATTGCTCTGATTGGTTCATTGAGCTCTGCATCAGCCAATTAGAGCCGGCGCTCGATTAACCAATCACAGCCATTCATTGACTGACATAATTGGATGGCTGTGATTGGTTAATCGAGCGCTGATGCGGCACTTGATGAACCAATTAGAGCAATCACTTGCTGGAGGAAGAATGCTCTGTCATCTCTGAAGACTACACGGAACCTTGCAGCAGTGTCGCAGTCCAGCACGAGGGACCTGAATGCCGGCTAATAGGGCTTATTTTCGGGGAGGGTTTATATTTCAAGCCTCCCCCCTGAAAATCAGGGTAGGACGCATTATTGGGGAAACACAGTAATGGCCACATAGCTTGTACAGTTGTGAATGCACACTTGTCAGTAACTGGCAGTGAGGCATTATGGGAGAGGTAAATTTTGCACTCCGTGGAGGCCATATATAGAACAATGTGGAAATATGAAGCTAGCTAGAAAGCAGCGGTGGCAGAGGTCACCAGAAAATGGTACTGGAGGTCAGTTTGACAATTTAGATCGTAAAAAGGGTTATCTAGACCCCAAATTAATAACAAAAAAATCTCTGGGTGGTGGAAAAACATAAAAAAGTACTTACCTGATTAACCCGCTGCTCCCCACTACTGCGATAGCACCGATGACACCCTGACAAGGGAATGCATGACTGCTGCAACTACTGAAGGAGGCCCATGATTGGCTGTAGCAGTCGCATGTCCCAGGTGTTGGTGACATCATCAGGAAGTAGATGGCAGCCGGGGATAGGGCACTGGTGGAATGAGAGTGGTAGGGGATAAGGCACTGGGGGAACGGGAGTGGTAGGGGATAGGGCACTGGTGGAACGGGAGTGGTAGGGGATAGGGCACTGGGGGAACGGGAGTGGTAGGAGATGGGGAACTGGTGGAATGGGAGTGGTAGAGCATGGGGCACTGGTGATTATGACTAGTTTATGATTTTGCATCACCCTGAGAAAGTTTAAAAAGGAAATGGGGGCTGGACAACTACTAAAAAATCTCATCTATTTTGCTGGGGTAGATTTTTCATTTCAAAATCCTTGTGGAAAATCTGCAGCTAATGGCCCCGTTGTCCAAGTACCCTAAGGGGAAAAGATGTGGTACGGTGTTAGCCAGTAGAGTGAAGAGAAGTAGGAAAAAAACAAGTAATCTTGTAGATATGATACCTTTTAATGGCTAACAAAAAGACATGATGTTACAGCAAGCTTTCAGGAAATCCCCTTCCTCAGGCTAATGAATGAAACTAGTTTGGATGGTACATAATTATAATGTACAGATGCTGGGGGGGGGGGGGGTGGGCACCTCTTGATTTAAATAAATGTTCACATACAGAAATTTGAGACTTAAAAAAAACACAAGGCAGTCTGAGGAGAGAAACAAGTACTAAATCAGTCAACTGGGCTGAGGAATGCAACAGTTTTATCATGTCTCTTATCTCTGATGCATATAGAAGAGGATCAAAGAAGATGGAAAATACTACCGCCTATTGGATGGAAACATTCTTACAATCAATTTCTGAATTTTTATGAGAAAAGGCTCCAATCGCATTGAATCAGAGACATATGGATGAGGTTGAACTCCAATATCATACAGAGACCATGGGCAAAAATGGCGCTGTTTCGTAAAAGGTATTCCACGTAATGGCGCTGTGTATCTTCACACAGAATATACAGGGTGGGCCATAGAAACCGACACCACACTCTTATGAAAGCCACCTAAATGAAAATCTTTGCTGCCCCTAGCAACCAATCACAGCGCAGCTTTCATTTCTTATACAGCTGAGGTAAAATGAAAGCTGCGCTGTGATTGGTTGCTAGGGGCTTTAATGAGAGTGGGGTGCCGGCTTACTTTTTATGTAGCCCACCCTGTAAAATGCATGCATTAAATGTCTTACAAGGGTTGTCCGGCCACGCAGGGTGACATTTTTTTATAATAATAATGCATTCCTTTCACTAAGCATTCTAAAACCCAGCATACAGGGGATCAAAACGCCAAGCATATTACCTGGTCTGTCTTTTTATTACTTTGTAAACTGATGTTGCAAGCAGATTTCAAAGATGGCACCGTTGTGCTGCAATCCCACAATGCCCTGCGCCCCAACCCTCTGATGGCAGGATGCATTGAACTCCTCAGCAGTCTCTCCTGGCCCCGCCCAGCTCTGACCGGCCCCGCCCTCTCTAAGTTCACTCTCCAGTAGGGGATGTTCTCCTGCTCCCACCCACCTCCCGTCCATTCAAATTTTGATGTGCTTTCTGCTGAGCTGTGTATCAAACCCCTCAGGTGTATCGATACAGCATCTCAGCTGGCAGTATCACACCTGACAGGCATAGATACACTACCCCTCCCCACCACCCAACTCGGATTAGGTACACTAACCCTCCCCTCTACACTCGGATTAGATACACAACCACCCAGGATCGGCTTAGATACAGCAGCTCAGCGGACACACCACACAGGATCGGCTTCAATATATCTGCTGAAAAGCTGTATCTAAGCCAGTCTTGTGTGATACATCTGCTGAGCAGATGTATCTAATCCGATCATGTGATACATCTGCTGAGACACTGTATCTAAGCGGGTCCTGTGTGATACATCATGTGACACATCTGCTGAGACGCAGTATCACACAGGATCTGCTTAGATACAGCGTTTCAGCAGACATATCACACAGTATCAGCTTAGATACGTCTCCTGAGAATCTGTATCTAAGCCATACATCTGCTGAAACGCTGTATTTAACCCGATCCTGTGTGATACGTCTTCAAAGCAGATGTATATAATCCGATCATGTGATACATCTACTTAGATGCTGTATTACACAGGATCGGCTTAGATACATCTGCTCAGCAGCGAGTTGCTCTCGCATTAACAGTGAACCCCAATAGTTGCCCTAGCAGTAATAGTGACCCCTAATAGTTTCCCTATCAGTAATAGTGACCCCCTGTAGTTGCCCCAGCAGTAATAATGACCCCCAATAGTTGCCCCAGCAGTAATAGTGACCCCAAACAGTTGCCACAGCACTAATAGTGGCCCCCTATAGTTGCCCCAGCAGTAATAGTGACCCCCAATATTTTCCCCTAGTAGTAATAGTGACACCCAATAGTTGCCCTAGTCGTAATAGGGACACCACCACCACCTGTGGCAGGACTAGTAATAGTGACCTCCGATACTGCCCCCAGTAGTAACAGTGACCCCCTACTTACCCTTCCGTTGGCCGGTGGACGCTGCTGTGGATTGGCTTCAGCTACGGACAGTCAGCGGGAGCAGGCAGACAATGCTGAGGCCACGACCAATGGACTGTGCAGACAGATCAGACGTGCGTTCACGAGCCGTGGACAAGCGCTACGGCGCCTGCGCGCCAAAAGACCGAAGGTAAAACTTGCTGTAACCAAGGACAACAGAATCGTAAACCCATTGGGTGGGGACGAACGGACACCCGTTCAGGTAAGTATGTATCTTCTGTATGGCTCATTTACAAAGCACACACTATATTGCAAAGCGCATTTGTCACGGCCGGCAGCCCCTTTAAAGGGGTTCTGACATGAAAAAAAAAAAATTGTACTCACCTTGCCTGGCCTGGCCCGATCGCCAGGCATGTCCCCTCCAGCCGGCATCTTCTTCTGTGCCTTTAAAGCAGAGCAGGAGCGGTCAAAAAGACCGCTTCCTGCTCTGGTCCGTCCGTCAGGCACTTCCGAGGTCAACGGACGGACCGCTCACAGCAAGCACGTCACAAGCAGTGCTTGCTGTGGGCGGCCCGTCCGTCCGGCTGAACTCCGGAGTGCTGCGCATGCGCAGTGGAGACGCAGCCCGTCCTGACTCCTGTCAGAGGGCACCTCTCCACTGCGCATGCGCGCGATCCCGGAGCGGCGCGGCTGCTGGAGGAAGAAGACTGCCTGCCGGGAGCTGACCCCCTGATGTCAACAACAACAGAAGAACAGGTAAGTGTTATCTTTTTATGCTTTAGCAGCCATTAAACCGTGAGTTCCCTGGGTCCATTAGGCACACCAGGGAACAATGGCTGCTAAAGCATAAAAACATTATTCATGTTAGAACCCCTTTAAGTATTTGCACCTTCCCTGTAATGTGTGGCGTGCCGTGGATGCACACCGAGAATATCCTTATTTACCTACCTCTGTGCCAAGTGATCATATCTCCGAGTGCCAAGCACTTCCTCTTATGCCTGGCGTGTCACATATGTCCTTTTTACCGGAGTGAGCAGCAATTGTCAAACTGTAATTCCATATTTCACAACAGATGAAATCTTTAGTTTGTTTTCTCCTTTAGCTACAAAGACGATTTCAGAACATCTCTACATTACCTTTAACCCCTTAAAGGGGTTGTCTCGCGAAAGCAAGTGGGGGTATACACTTCTGTATGGCCATATTAATGCACTTTGTAATATACATCGTGCATTAAATATGAGCCATACAGAAGTTATTCACTTACCTGCTCCGTTGCTGGCGTCCCCGTTGCCATGGTTCCGTCTAACTTCGGTGTCTTCTTGCTTTTTTAGACGCGCTTGCGCAGATGGGTCTTCTCCCTTCGGCTTGGCTCTGCAGCATCGGCGTTTTGGCTCCGCCCCTTGTACGCATCATCGCGTAGCTCCGCCCCATGACGTGTGCCGGTTCCAGCCTCCTGATTGGCTGGAATCGGCACGTGACGGGGCGGAGCTACGCGATGATGCGTACAAGGGGGCGGAGCCAAAACGCCATTGCTTCCAAGACCAGCCGAAGGGAGAAGATCCATCTGCGCAAGCGCGTCTAAAAAAGCAAGAAGACACCGAAGTTAGACGGAACCATGGCAACGGGGACGCTAGCAACGGAGCAGGTAAGTGAATAACTTCTGTATGGCTCATATTTAATGCACGATGTATATTACAAAGTGCATTAATATGGCCATACAGAAGTGTATAGACCCACTTGCTTTCGCGGGACAACCCCTTTAAGGACACGGCCTATTTTGGCCAGGGGACGCAATGATTTTTTTTGTGGATTTTCATTTCCACTCTTCAAAAGCCGTAACTTTTTTATTTTTCTGCAGCACGGCTGTACGAGGGCTTGTTTTTTTGCGTAGCGAACTGAAGTTTTTATTGGCGCCATTTTTGGGTGCATATAATGTATTGTAAAACTTTTATTAGTTTTTTTATGATAACAGGGAGAAAAAAACGCATCAATTCTGCCATAGATTTTTGTGGTTTTTTTACAGCGTTAATCCACTATTTATGCGGGTCGGTACGAATACAACGGTACCAAAATTGTTATTTTTTTTTTAGGTTTTTCTACTTTTCTGCAATAAAAAGCCTTTTTCGGAAATTATTTGCTTTTATCAATCGCTGCATTTAAAGTCCAGCAACTTTTTTATTTTTCCATGTACGGAGCTCTGTGATGGTTTGTTTTTTTTGCGTAACGAGCTGTAGTTTTTATGGGTACCATTTTGCGGTACATATAGCTTTTTTCATCACTTTTATTGCTGTTTTTGAGAAGCCAAATGAAAAAATAATGATTTTGCCTCAGTTTTTTTTTTTTTACGCTTTTTGCTGTGCAGGATAAAAAGTGTGTTTAATTTGTTGTGCGAGTCGTTACGGATACGATGATACCAAATATGTGGGTTTAAAATTAAAAAAAAAATAGGGGAAAAAGCAAAAAAAAGTTTTAAATTTTTTTAAAATTTTGACACTGTTTTGATCTTTACTTTACATTATTTGTGTTCCTGTGGGGGACTTGTACCATAGCTGTTATGATCGCTATGATAAAGCATTGCAGGACTTCTGTCCTGCAATGCCTTATCGCTTGTTATAGCGATCATAGGAACTGGCAATGCAGGACGCCTTGACCCTCCGCTCCATTAACCCTTCACATGCCGCGATCTATATCCTGTTGCAGGGGCAGGACGGCTATCTTGACAGCTGGCTCCTGCTCCTGGATAGCGCGGGATCTCTTCCGATCTTGCGCTATTCCCAGGGCGTACCTGTACATCCTGTTGCGTTAAGTACCACCCTGCCAGGACGCACAGTTACGCCCTGTGGCATTAAGGGGTTAAAACTGAAGCAACAGCTATCATGTTGAGATCACTACTCTGAGTGCCACTTGTATTACAGCATTTTGAGGATAACTTTATGGCGCTGTTTCTGAACATGGTATTGTTTTTGCTAAATTGGCACCAAGTACCGAGATAACATTTTTCTTTGTGTTAACTTAATAGATTTGAGGGTGCTGATTTTGGAAGCAGAAACGTTTTATCACCCACCATGATGGTGAGATAGGGGGCTTCTGTGGCAAGAAAATCTCCACCAAGAAATCTAATTTATGTCAATTTAATATTTTTTATATTTATATTATAAATATGAACACTTTCAGGAGGATTTTTTTTTTGCATTACATAACATTCAGGTCAATGAACAACGTGAGCAACTCAGTTAGTCATTTTTGTCTCTTATATCCTTTAGCAATTGCCTTTCGCTGACAGCTCTCAGGTTAGGGGGAAAGAAACCTCCTGGAGAAACAAAGATGGGCACACCAGCTTCTCTGGCTGCCTGATGCACACTGTGTATTGGTATGGATCATTAGTATAAGACACTACACCTAATAATATTAATCTTTATTTGTATAGCGCCAACTTATTCCGCAGCACTTGTATCTGTTTTCTCTCAGAAAGTAGATGGACATCAACTAATCTTCTCTGTGTATTGGGGGAATAAAAGAATGCAGGCTATCTATAAGCTGAGAAATGGTGAGGGAACACTTAGCTAACCTAAATGAATTTAAGTCTTAAGGTCCAGATGAATTACAAAAGAAAGTAGCAGAGACAATTGCTGAACCATTCGCCATAATCTTTGAAAATTCCTGGAGAACAGGAGAAGTCCCAAAAGATTGGAAAAGGACAAATGTTGACTCTATCTTCAAAAAAGATCCAGGAAACTACAGGCCTGTGAGCCTGACTTCTATAGTGGGAAAGATCTTTGAACAAATTATTAAACAGCATGTATGCAAGTACTTGGATGAGAATGGAGTAATTAACCAGAGCCAGCATGGGATTGTAACAAACAAGTCATGCCAGACTAATCTAATTTCCTTCTATGACAGAATCACCAACTGGGTTGATCGGGGAAATGCGGTGGATATAGTTTATCTTGATTTTAGTAAAGCATTTGACAAAGTATCTCATACCATACTTATTGAAAAAATAACCAAATATGGGATTGACAAGGCAACTATTAGGTGGATTCACAACTGGCTGAGTGATCGTACTCAAAGAGTGGCCATAAATGGCTGCACATCCAAGTAGAAGAATGTATCAAGTGGGGTACCACAAGGCTCTGTCCTAGGCCCAGTGTTATTCAACATTTTTATAAATGATCTGGAGGAGGGAATTGATGGGAAACTGATCAAATTTGCCAACGACACAAAGCTAGGAGGGATAGCTAACACTAGGGAAAAGAGAGAGAGAGTATTCAAAAAGATCTAGAAAAGCTTGAACAGTGGGCAGTGACTAACAGAATGGTATTCAACAAGGAGAAATGCTAAGTCCTACATCTGGGCAAGAAAAATGAAAAAAGCACATACAGAATGGGAGGAATTGGGCTAAGCAGCAGCACATGTGGAAAGATTTGGGTATACTAATGGATCACAGACTGAACATGAGTCAACAATGTGATGCAGCAGCCAAAAAGGCAAACACAATTCTGGGATGTATTAAGAGAAGCATAGAGTCTAGATCACGTGAGGTCAATATCCCCCTCTACTCTTCCTTAGTCAGACCTCATCTGGAATACTGTGTCCAGTTCTGGGCACCCCACTTTAAAAAAAATAGACAAACTGGAGCAAGTTTAGAGAAGAGTTACCAAGATGGTGAGCGGTCTGCAAATCATGTCCTATGAAAAATGGTTAAAGGATGTGGGAATGTTTAGCTTGCAAAAAAGAAGGCTGAGAGGAGACTTAATAGCTGTCTACAAATATCTGAAGGGCTGTCACAGTGCAGAGGGATCAGCCCTATTCTTATTTGCACAAGGAAAGACTAGAAGCAATGGGATGAAACTGAAAGGGAGGAGACACAGATTAGATGTTAGAAGAAACTTTCTGACAGTGAGGGTGATCAATGAGTGGAGCAGGTTACCACGGGAGGTGGCGAGTTCTCCTTTAATGGAAGTCTTCAAACAAAGGCTGGACAAATAAAGGTAGAATCATCATCGTGATTATGGTGTACAAGTAGGTCAGGAAGGGTATAGTTTCTCCTTACGGAGAGCACCTAGGTGTGGCGAGACCTATAAGGCCATGCATGCTCCTCTGGGAAATATGCAAATGGGAAGATGGAACAATACCTCTACAGTGTGGCTTATTGGAAGGCAGCATTCCTGCAAGTCAATGTCAGACTTTTTAAGAAGCCTTGTAACAATGACCGGGAATTATGAGCTAAATCCAGAATCTGCAGAAGGAAAAGATAACTCTGTACTGACAACCTTTTTTTGGGGGTTGTTGCTTCTCATCAGTGTGCAGTAGATTTTTGGATTGGCTATTGAGAGGCCTATAGATGTGAGTCAAGTATACATTTCTCATCTGACAGTCTGTAAATAAAGTGCAGATTAGAGTAGCAAGGACATTATCTGCAGTGCAATACAAGGTCAATAGCAACACATAACAGTGGTGAAGGTGCCAACAGTCAACAATTCACAGATCAAGAATATAGTAATGGATGGTTGGTCATACTGACAGTCAATATCACCCAATGTGCAGCGAACTGCAACACAACTCCATTCAAGTGACAGCGACTAAGCTGCAGCAACCTGTACAGTCACTGTATGGAAGGGAAAGGAGCACTGCCTATCGGTAAGGTCCCGGTGGTCAGACCTTCACCAATCACACAATAATGCCATATCCCAGGAATTGCCATTACACTATAAGATGAAAATAACCCTTTAAAGGGAGTCTGATAGGAGAAATATGCCAACTAAAGGCTTCATAGGGTTTGATAGGCACTTACAGATGTGGGAACACATCTTTCTTTTGTTCACATTGCTTTCCCTGCAGAGCTAAAGTAGTTTATTGCAATATGTAAATTACTTCACAAGACACCTCTCTAAGTCTGCTAAGCGGATCTCTCTCTTGCTAGCAAACACGGCCCAGCGCCTAACCCTTGCTGGCGGCACAACCTTAGGCAACATCACTGTAAGCCCAAATTAAAGACTTATGTTCATGTAAGCAATATGTTATATGTTTACAATAGGATGAATATTCACCTTGGGTTCAGCCCCTCACTGCTCTTGACATGTGATGTCAAGTGTGCTTAAATCACTGTAGCAGGATGTCCCAGTCTACCTGTATGCTTCAACCTGAATTTACACAGTGGTCATCAGTAGAGATGAGCGAACGTGTTCTTCCGAGCTTGATATTCGTGCGAATATTAGGGTGTTCGGGATGTTCGTTATTCGTAACGAACACCATGCGGTGTTCTGGTTACTTTCACTTCCTTCCCTGAGACGTTTGCGCGCTTTTCTGGCCAATTGAAAGACAGGGAAGGCATTACAACTTCCCCCTGTGACGTTCAAGCCCTATACCACCCCCTGCTGTGAGTGGCTGGGGAGATCAGATGTCACCCGAGTATAAAAGTCGGCCCCTCCCGCGGTTCGCCTCAGATGCCGTGTGAGTTAGATGAGGGACAGTGCTGCTGGTACCGGAGCTGCTGTAGGGAAAGAATTGGTAGTTAGTGTAGGCTTCAAGACCCCCAAAGGTCCTTATTAGGGCCACTGATAGCTGTGTGTTGGCTGCTGTTAGCAGTGGCAAATTTTTTTTTTCTCAAAATCGGCTCTGCAGAGCGTTGCACCCGGCATTAGGGACAGAAGTGCTGCATAGGCAGGGAGAGTGTTAGGAGTGAGTGTAGCCTTCAAGAACCTCAACGGTCCTTTCTAGGGCCATATTTAACCGTGTGCAGTACTGTGCTGGCTGCTGTTAGCTGTGCTGCATTTTTTTTTGCTTCTCAAAATCGCCTCTGCAGAGCATTGCACCCTCCATTGATACTGCAGGGAAAGAATTGTGTAGGCAGGGCCACAACACAGTTATTATTCATTGAATATACGCAGTGCTGCCTTTTGGTGCCAAAAAACGGAAAATAATTCTATTTGTCCTGCCTCTGTCCGTCCTAACGCCGCTGGACACGTGTCGGCTGCGTGTGCAACCTGTAAAAATCAGACGCAGCCAGCTACGTTTTACTCCTGGCTTTGCCATTTGCTTTCCTTAATTGGGAAAAAAAATACCTGCTCTGCCACAGTTAATAACTCTGCTACCCTCACGTTCTGTGACACATTAGCAGGAAAACAGCACAGTTATTAAACTTAGATTATTCATTCACTAGAGGCAGTGGGGCCTTTCGTTTTCCAAAAAGGGAAAAAATTATATTTGGCCTGCAGTCTTGCGCCAATTTATTTCCTGCCTGTGAAATCAAATCACTGGTAATACAGCATGCTGAGGGGTAGGGGTAGGCCTAGAGGACGTGGACGCGGCCGAGGACGCGGAGGGCCAAGTCAGGGTGTGGGAACAGGCCGAGCTCCTGATCCCGGTGTGTCGCAGCCGACTGCTGCGCGATTAGGAGAGAGGCACGTTTCTGGCGTCCCCACATTCATCGCCCAATTAATGGGTCCACGCGGGAGACGGTTATTAGAAAATGAGCAGTGTGAGCAGGTCCTGTCCTGGATGGCAGAAAGTGCTTCGAGCAACCTATCGTCAACACGCAGTTCTGCGCCGTCCACTGCTGCAAATCCGAATCCTCTGTCTGCTGCTCCTCCTTCCTCCCAGCCTCCTCACTCCACTACAATGACACCTGCTCAGGAGCGGGAACACTCCCAGGAACTGTTCTCGGGCCCCTGCTCAGATTGGGCAGCAGCGGTTCCTCTCCCACCAGAGGAGTTTATAGTCACTGATGCCCAACCATTCGAAAGTTCCCGGGGTCCGGGGGATGAGGCTGGGGACTTCCGCCAACTGTCTCAACAACTTTCTGTGGGTGAGGAGGACGATGACGATCAGACACAGTTGTCTTGCAGTGAGGTAGTAGTAAGGGCAGTAAGTCCGAGGGAGCAGCGCACAGAGGATTCGGAGGAAGAGCAGCAGGACGATGAGGTGACTGACCCCACCTGGTGTGCAACGCTTACTCAGGAGGACAGGTCTTCAGAGGGGGAGTCAAGGGCATCAGCAGGGCAGGTTGCAAGAGGCAGTGCGGTGGCCAGGGGTAGAGGCAGGGCCAGACCGAATAATCCACCAAGTGTTTCCCAAAGCGCCCCCTCGCGCCATGCCACCCTGCAGAGGCCGAGGTGCTCTAAGGTCTGGCAGTTTTTCACCGAGACGCCTGACGACCGACGAACAGTGGTGTGCAACCTTTGTTGCGCAAAGCTCAGCCGGGGAGCCAACACCAACAGCCTCACCACCACCACCATGCGCAGACATATGATGGCCAAGCACCCCACAAGGTGGGACGAAGGCCGTTCAGCGCCTCCGGTTTGCACCGCTGCCTCTCCCCCTGTGTCCCAACCTGCCACTGAGATGCAACCCACCTCTCAGGACACAGGCACTACCGCCTCATGGCCTGCACCCACACCCTCATCTCCGCTGTCCTCGGCCCCATCCAGCAGTGTAGTTCAGCGCACCGTCCAGCCGTCGCTTGGGCAAGTGTTCGAGCGCAAGCGCAAGTACGCCGCCACGCACCCGCACGCTCAAACGTTAACCGTCCGCATCGCAAAATTCATCAGCCTTGAGATGCTGCCGTATAGGGTTGTGGAAACGGAGTCCTTCAAAAGTATCATGGAGGCGGCGGCCCCGCGCTACTCAGTTCCCAGTCGCCACTACTTTTCCCGATGTGCCGTCCCAGCCCTGCACGACCACGTCTCCCGCAACATTGTACGCGCCCTCACCAACGCGGTTACTGCCACGGTCCACTTAACTACGGACACGTGGACAAGCACAGGCGGGCAGGGCCACTACATCTCCCTGACGGCACATTGGGTGAATTTAGTGGAGGCTGGGACAGAGTCAGAGCCTGGGACCGCTCACGTCCTACCCACCCCCAGAATTGCGGGCCCCAGCTCGGTGCTGGTATCTGCGGAGGTGTATGCTTCCTCCACTAAAGCACCCTCCTCCTCCTCCTTCCTCTGTCTCGCAATCAAGATGTGTTAGCAGCAGCATGTCGCCAGCAGTCGGTGTCGCGCGGTGTGGCAGCACAGCGGTGGGCAAGCGTCAGCAGGCCGTGCTGAAACTACTCAGCTTAGGCGATAAGAGGCACACGGCCCACGAACTGCTGCAGGGTCTGACACAGCAGACCGACCGCTGGCTTGCGCCGCTGAGCCTCCAACCGGGCATGGTCGTGTGTGACAACGGCCGTAACCTGGTGGCGGCTCTGCAGCTCGGCAGCCTCACGCACGTGCCATGCCTGGCCCACGTCTTTAATTTGGTGGTTCAGCGCTTTCTGAAAAGCTACCCACGCTTGTCAGACCTGCTCGTAAAGGCGCGCCGGCTCTGCGCACATTTCCGCAAGTCCCACACGGACGCTGCCACCCTGCGCACCCTGCAACATCACTTTAAGCTGCCAGTGCACCGACTGCAGTGCGACGTGCCCACACGGTGGAACTCTACGCTCCACATGTTGGCCAGGCTCTATGAACAACGTAGAGCTATAGTCGAATACCAACTCCAACATGGGCGGCGCAGTGGGAGTCAGCCTCCTCAATTCCTTTCAGAAGAGTGGGCCTGGTTGGCAGACATCTGCCATGTCCTTGGTAATTTTGAGGAGTCTACCCAGGTGGTGAGCGGCGATGCTACAATCATTAGCGTCACCATTCCTCTGCTATGCATCTTGAGAAATTCCCTGCAAACCATAAAGGCAGCTGCTTTGCGCTCGGAAACGGGGGCGGGGGAAGACAGTATGCCGCTGGATAGTCAGGGCACCCTCCTGTCTATTTCTCAGCGCGTACAGGAGGAGGAGGAGGAGCATGAGGAGGATGAGGAGGAGGGGGAAGAGACAGCTTGGGCCGCTGCTGACGGTACACCGGCTGATTGCCTGTCATCCTTTCAGCGTGTATGGCCTGAGGAGGAGGAGGAGGATCCTGAAAGTGATCTTCCTAGTGAGGACAGCCATGTGTTGCGTACAGGTACCCTGGCACACATGGCTGACTTCATGTTAGGATGCCTTTCTCGTGACCCTCGCGTTGCACGCATTCTGGCCACAACGGATTACTGGGTGTACACACTGCTCGATCCACGGTATAAGGAGGACCTGCCCACTCTGATTCCCGAAGAGGAAAGGGGTTCGAGAGTGTTGCTATACCACAGGACCCTTGCGGACAAGCTGATGGTAAAATTCCCATCCGACAGCGCTAGTGGCAGAAGGCGCAGTACCGAGGGCAAGGTAGCAGGGGATGTGCGTAGATCGAGCAGCATGTACATCCCAGGCAGTGCAACAGTCTTTAAGGGCCTGGCCAGCTTTATGGCTCCCCACCAAGACTGTGTCACCGCTCCCCAGTCACGGCTGAGTCGGCGGGAGCACTGTAAAAGGATGGTGAGGGAGTACGTAGCGGATCGCACGACCATCCTTGGTGACGCCTCTGCCACCTACAACTACTGGGTGTCGAAGCTGGACACGTGGCCTGAACTCGCGCTGTATGCCCTGGAGGTGCTTGCTTGTCCTGCGGCTAGCGTCTTGTCGGAAAGGGTGTTTAGTGCGGCTGGGGGAATCATCACAGATAAGCGTAGCCGCTTGTCAACCGACAGTGCCGACAGGCTAACACTCATCAAGATGAACAAAGGCTGGATTTCCCCAGACTTCTGTTCTCCACCAGCGGACAGCAGCGATACGTAAGCAATACGTAGGCTGCACCCGCGGATGGAAGCTACGTTCTCTCTCACCATCCAAAACGGGGACATTTCTGCTTCATCAATCTGTGTCTAATATTCCTCCTCCTCCTCCTGCTCCTCCTCCTGAAACCTCACGTAATCACGCTGAATGGGCAATTTTTTTTAGGGCCACAAGGCTCACTCAAATAATTTTTCTGAACAATTTTTATAAGTTTCAATGCGCTTAAAAGCGTTGGAACTTTAACTTGAACCAATTTTTCGTTACACTGGGCTGCCTCCAGGCCTAGTTACCACTTAAGCCACATTAACCAAAGCGATTAATGGGTTTCACCTGCCCTCTTGGCTGGCCATGGCCAATTTTTGGGATGTACATTAGTACTGTTGATACAGCAATTTTTGTGGGCCCTCGCCTACAGTGTAATCAAATTAATTTTTAGCCCACCTGCATTACAGCTGACGTTACCTCAGCTGTGTTGGGCAATGCAATGGGATATTATTGTGTACCGCCGGTGGCTTCCTGGCACCCACCCAGGCAGTGGGTCCACAGGGAGTGTAACCTACATGTGTCCACTTGTAAAGAACCCCGGTCAGACTGGGGCATGCAGTGTGGGCCGAAGCCCACCTGTATTACGCACGACATTACTACCTCAGCTGTGTTGGGCAATGCAATGGGATATTTTTGTGTACCGCCGGTGGGTTCCAGGGAGCCACCCATGCTGTAGGTGCACACGGAGTTTTTAATACATCTGTACACTTCTAAAGAACCCCAGTCTGACTGGGGCATGCAGTGTGGGCTGAAGCCCACCTGTATTACGCACGACATTACTACCTCAGCTGTGTTGGGCAATGCAATGGGATATTTCTATGTACCGCCGGTGGCTTCCTGGCACCCACCCAGGCAGTGGGTCCACAGGGAGTTTAACCGACATGTGTCCACTTCTAAAGAACCCCAGTCTGACTGGGGCATGCAGTGTGGGCCGAAGCCCACCTGCATTATGCACGACATTACTACCTCAGCTGTGTTGGGCAATGCAATGGGATATTATTGTGTACCGCCGGTGGGTTCCAGGGAGCCACCCATGCTGTAGGTGCACACGGAGTTTTTAATACATCTGTACACTTCTAAAGAACCCCAGTCTGACTGGGGCATGCAGTGTGGGCCGAAGCCCACCTGTATTACGCACGACATTACTACCTCAGCTGTGTTGGGCAATGCAATGGGATATTTCTATGTACCGCCGGTGGCTTCCTGGCACCCACCCATGCTGTCGGTCCACAGGGACTTCACAATAGGGAGTTGTACCTGCCTGTGTCTATGAATTAAAAAGCCCGGTCTAACTGGGGCATGCAGACACCTTGACAGAATGAATAGTGTGTGGCACATAGGTTCCCCATTGCTATGCCTACGTGTGCAGCTCCTGATGGCGGTGGCACAGGATTATATTTCTCATTGCTTCTGTACAGCATTGTGGGCTATCGCCCCGCCCCTTTTAAAGAGGGTCGCTGCCTAGCCGTGCCAACCCTCTGCAGTGTGTGCCTGCGGTTCCTCCTCATGGCAGACGCACTTCTAAATAGACATGAGTGTGGCGTGGCATGAGGGCAGCTGAAGGCTGCGCAGGGACACTTTGGTGTGCGCTGTGGGGGGGAGGGGGGGCGGTTGGTCAGCATGTAACCCAGGAGAAGTGGCAGCAGAGTGTCATCCAGGCAGTGATTGTGCTTTGTTGTAGCTAGTGTGGTGCTTAGCAAAGGTATGCCATGCTAATGAGGGCTTTTCAGAAGTAAAAGTTGTTGGGAGGGGGGGGGGGGCTCACTCTTGCCGGTATTGTGGCTTAATAGTGGGACCTGTGAACTTGAGATGCAGCCCAACATGTAGCCCCTCGCCTGCCCTATCCGTTTCTGTGTCATTCCCATCACTTTCTTGAATTGCCCAGATTTTCACACATGAAAACCTTAGCGAGCATCGGCGAAATACAAAAATGCTCTGGTCGCCCATTGACTTCAATGGGGTTCGTTGTTCGAAACGAACCCTCGAACATCGCGGGAAGTTCGTTCCGAATAACGAACACCCGAACATTTTGGTGTTCGCTCATCTCTAGTCATCAGACTTCTGAGACCATTGCTGATCTCCAGAATGGTGTCCTGTGTCCTCCTCACTGCGGGGTTACTGTATCCCCTGCAGTGAGGAGGATACTAAATGGAGGGGGGGGCCGCACATCAGCGCTCCATTCACTTTCAATTTGACTGCTGAACACTCGAATGGCACACCCGCTTGGCTATTTCAGTCAGCCACCATTGAAATGAATGGAGCGCTTATTGTGCATGCTTGGAAAGCGCTCCATTTAGTGACACCACTGTGAGGAAAAGTAATATAGTATGTAAGGCCGAATGAAGACAATGTCCATCTAGTTCAGCCTGTTTCAACCTCCTTGTTGATCCAGAGGAAGGCAAAAAAAACCCAAGAGGCAGAAGCCAATTAGCCCTTTCGGGGAAAAAATTCCTTCCCGACTCCCTAATGGCAGTCAGACTAATCCCTGGATCAACTTCTAGTAGTTCTTACCTATCTGTAAGGCCAGGATCAAGAACCCGCTGGTCGCCTAAAATTTATATCCTGTAATATCCTTCCGCTCTAGAAAGATGTCTAGTTTCCTCTTAAACTCCTCTATGGATTTTGCCATCAGCACGTCCTCAGGCAGAGAGTTCCACAGTCTTACTGCTCTTACAGTAAAAAACCCTTTTCTGTGTTGGTGATGAAACCTGCTTTTTTCTAGACGTAGCGGATGCCCTCTAGTTACCATTGCAGTCCTGGGTATAAACAGATCATGGGAGAGATCCTTGTATTGTCCCCTCATGTATTTATACATAGTTATTTGATCCCCCCTTAGCCGTCTTTTTTCCAGGGTAAATAATCCCAATTTTGATAGCCTCTCTGCGTACTACAGTCCCTTCATTCCATGTGTTAATTTAGTTGCCCTTCTTTGAACCCCCTCAAGCACTGCAACACCTTTCCTGAGTCCAGAACTGTACATAGTATTCCATGTGGGGCCTGACAAGTGCCTTATATAGTGGGAGGATAATGTTCTTGTCCCTCGTCCCTATACCTCTTTTAATGCACCCCAAGACTTTATTTGCTTTTGCAGCAGCTGACTGGCATTGGTTACTCCAGTTAAATCTACAATCCACTAGTACCCGCCGGTCATTTTCCATATCACTTTTCCCTAGCAGTACCCCATTTAGGGTATATGGGTGACATCCGTTTCTCCTGCCCATGTGCATAACCTAACATTTATTAACATTGAACTTCATTTGCCATTTTCCTGCCCAAGCCCCCATCTTATCTAGGTCCGTTTGTAGCCGCACATTGTCCTCTGTTGTATTCATTATCTTGTATAATTTTGTGTCATCTGCAAATATTGATATTTTACTGTGCAGCCCCTCTATCAGGTCGTTGATAAATATATATAACAGAACGGGGCCTAATACTAAACCCTGTAGCCCCCACTAGTGACTGTGGCCCAATCAGAGTATGAACCATTTAATACCACCCTCTGCTTTCTATCATTGAGCCAATTCTTTACCTAAATACACACGCTTTCGCCCAGACCAAGCTGCCTCATTTTGTATATCAACCTAATATGTGGAACGGTGTCAAATGCTTTAGAGAAGTCCAGATATACAAGATCAATAGACTCTCCCAGGTCTAGCCTAGAGCTTACTTCATCGTGGAAGCTGATCAGATTGGTCTGACATGATCGACCCTTCATGAACCCATGCTGGTGAGTTATTCCGTTGTTCTCCTTGAGGTATTGTATGATGGTGTCTCTCAGAAACCCCTCGAATATTTTTCCAGTTACTGAAGTGAGACTTACCGGCCTGTAGTTACCAGGCTCTCTATTGGTCCCCTTTTTGTATATTGGAACTACATTGGCAATTCGACAATCCAGTGGTACAACCCCGGTCTTGATAGTATCCGTAAATATTAGAAATAGCAGCCTAGCTATCACATCACTTAGTTCCCTTAGAACCCTTGGGTGTATTCCATCTGGGCCTGGTGATTTGTCGATTTTAATCCTCTTTAACCGGTTCCGCACCTCTTCCTGTGTTAGGTATGTAATATTTTGTGAGGAGTTCATTTTATTCTCCTGCATCTCATGTGACATTTCCTTTTCGTTTGTGAATACACTTGAAAAGAAACTATTTAATAGGTTTGCCTTCCCCCCCATCATCTTCAATGATTTCTCCTGCATTATTTGTTAAAGGGCCAGTGCTCTCAGTACAAATCCTTTCACTGTTAATATAATTGAAGAATAGTTCAGGGTTGTTTTTGCTCTCTTTGGCGATCAGTCTTTCTGCCTCCTCCTTAAAAATTTTGATCTTACCCTGTATGATTTTAGAGCTTCTTCGCTGCCTTCTTGTTTTAGTAGTTTAAACGCTTTCTTTTTTTCGTTAATCCCCCCCCCCCCCTTACTTTCTTTATCGAGCCACATTGGTTTCCTTTTACTTGAAGTTTTTTTTATTTTTAAAGGGTATGAACTGCTAACATGAGGTGATTAGTTGTTTTTTTTAAGCTTATCCCATTTGTCATCTCTACTGTTATTTTTGAGGATGTTGTCCCAATTAATGTTACCGATAGTAGTTCTGAGCTGATCAAATTTTGCTTTACTAAAGTTTAGTTTATTTGTCGCTCCCTGATAAGGCTTCTTATTGAATGACAGCTGGAAGTTGATTATATTGTGGTCACTGTTCCCCAAGTGCCCCTCGACCTGTACCCCCGTTATTCGGTCCGGTTTGTTAGTTAAAGGAGATGTCCCGAGGCAGCAAGTGGGTCTATACACTTCTGTATGGCCATAATAATGCACTTTGTAATATACATTGTGCATTAATTATGAGCCATACAGAAGTTATAAAAAGTTTTATACTTACCTGCTCCGTTGCTGGCGTCCTCGTTCCCATGGTGCCGACTAATTTTTGGCCTCCGATGGCCAAATTAGCCGCGCTTGCGCAGTCCGGGTCTTCAGCAGTCTTCTATGGAGCCGCTCGTGCCAGAGAGCGGCTCCGTGTAGCTCCGCCCCGTCACGTGCCGATTCCAGCCAATCAGGAGGCTGGAATCGGCAGTGGACCGCACAGAAGAGCTGCGGTCCACGAAGACAGAGGATCCCGGCGGCCATCTTCAGCAGGTGAGTATGAAGACGCCGGACCGCCGGGATTCAGGTAAGCGCTGTGCGGGTGGTTTTTTTAACCCCTGCATCGGGGTTGTCTCGCGCCGAACGGGGGGGGGGTTGAAAAAAAAAAAAACCCGTTTCGGCGCGGGACATCTCCTTTAACACTAAGTCCAGAATGGCCCTCCCTCTAGTTGGTTCCCGCACAAGTTGGGTAAGGTAATTATCTTTAATTGTTCTCAAGAACTTATCACCCTTGTGAGATTTGCAGGTCTCGTTTTCCCATGTTATATCCGGATAATTAAGGTCCCCCATGATAATTACTTCATTGCGGTTTGACACCTTTTCTGCCTTAATAGTAAGGTTTCAGTTTCTTCTGTTGTTTTGGTGGCCTATAGAAAACCCCTATCAGGATTTTGTTATTTCTTCCTCCCTGTATTTCTACCCATTGTGAGTGATCCGCAGTGGCAGAAGAGTAGGAGATGCGAATCCCATTCTCCTGATTGGTAGAGATCTCAGTGGTGATACCCCCACATGATCAGCAAGATATCCTGTGGAAAGGGAATAACTTCATATTCTGGTACAAGCCCTTTAAGCTCCACAGCCGGATGAGTATGTGCTGTGAACAAATAGCGCATGTGCAAAACTTCAATGACGCTTAGTGTTGCCACCTAAGGAAAAAGTGCTGAGTGGCGCTTACCAATGAAACCCCAAAGCATTTGCAGACCTGAGAAAATCTCTGTGAATGGAAGGTAGGGCACATGCCTATATCTGTAAATACTCCAGCAGTGAGGCAATTAATAGGCCGGTTTCTCATCTGTAAACACCCATGTATTGCCCAATTTTGTTGTTTATACCTTGTAAAGGAGTAATCCAGTGACATTAAGTTATCCCCTATCCCAGGATAGGGAATAACTAGCTGATCGGTGGGGGTCTGACTATTGGGAGCACCACCAATCACCAGAATGGGGGTCCCGGGTCCCCCGAGACTGGCAAAATGAATGGCCGAACATGCACGTATGGCCACTGCTTCAATCATGTCAGTAAGAGCGTCAAAAACAGCCAAGCTCAAGCGTTTGCCAATATCTAGCAGTCTCTCACTAAGGGCTCTTACCCACTTCGGTTTTTTTAACACTGCGATGTAGCTGTGGTTTTTAAATGCGATTGTTAATGGGACTTTCTAATGTTAAAAACGCATCGCACAAAAATCGCAAAGCACAAACTCGCGATGCGTTTTTAACATTAGAAAGTCCCATTAACAATCGCGTTTAAAAACCACAGCTACATCGCAGTGTTAAAAAAACCGAAGTGGGTAAGAGCCCTTAGTGAGAGACTGCTAGATATTGGCAAACGCTTGAGCTTGGCTGTTTTTGACGCTCTTACTGACATGACTGGAGCAGTGGCCATACGTACATGTTCGGCCATTCATTTTGCCAGTCTCGGGGGACCCGGGACCCCCATTCTGGTGATTGGTGGTGCTCCCAATAGTCAGACCCCCACCGATCTTACTGACATGAGTGGAGCAGTGGCCATACGTACATGTTCGCCATTCATTTTGCCAGCGATATTGCAGTGTGTGGGAGCCCTAACATGAATGTTATGGTGGCCGAGCATACTGTTTCCCCATGCATTTTGCCAGTCTCTCAGAGGACCACTGTTTGGTGATTGATGGGGTCCTAGCGGTCTCACCCCCACCCATCAGCTAATAATTCCCAATATAAAATTGATATAATTGGAATACCCCTTCAACGCCTAATGTCAGCTATACACAGGACAACCATTGTCTGACTAGTCGCTCAAAATACTTGTTAGCGTATGAACGACTGTTTGTGTGCTTTTACACAGATTGTGGTTCACTGCAAAGTTATTGGGTAGCCATTGGAAGCCGAACAATTGCCTGCTTACACCAGACGATACTTAATCAACCAGCGACTATTTTTAGGTGAGCTGAAAAGAAACGTCTTGTAACAAATACATGCGTGTCACTCAACTAGGAGCCGTCGCTCACATTCACTCTATTGACCAACCATTTGGACGATAGTTGTCCTGTGTAAAGCTACCCTTGGGGCTCATTCACACAATCGTATTTCCACAGCGTATTATGTGCGTAATTGTTGTGTGTGTGATACGCAGTGAATAGAACCCATTCAATCACTGTATTCACTTGAGTGGCCTTTTCACTCATGAAAAATCCGCACCCTGTCCTATCTTGGTGAGTATTACGCACCGTAGAAACCCACTGAAATTAATGTGCATTTGTAAATGCTTGCGAAATACGCAAAAAACCTGCGTATCCGCTGCATGTTTACACACAAAATCAATACAATTTTGTGTGTTTTTTTTTTTTTATTACACACATGAATACATTGCATATTTATATGAGTAAAAGAATTGCAGAAAGGCAGAAAAATGCAAGGTAACAGCATATTCTATATGCTGTGAAATGCCCATGCACCCGTCTGAATGCAGCCTGTGGTTGTTCTCAAATGAACATATTTGCGCAGCATTTTGTATTTTGGTTAAAGGGGTTGTCCCGCGAAAGCAAGTGGGTCTATACACTTCTGTATGGCCATATTAATGCACTTTGTAATGTACATCGTGCATTAATTATGAGCCATACAGAAGTTATCAGAAGTTATTCACTTACCTGCTCCGTTGCTGGCATCCCCGTCTCCATGGTGCCGTCTAATTTCAGCGTCTAATCGCCCGATTAGACGCGCTTGCGCAGTCCGGTCTTCTCCCTGCTGAATGGGGCCGCTCGTGCCGGAGAGCTGGTCCTCGTAGCTCCGCCCCATCACGTGTGCCGATTCCAGCCAATCAGGAGGCTGGAATCGGCAATGGACCGCACAGAGCCCACGGTGCACCATGGGAGAAGACCCGCGGTGCATCGTGGGTGAAGATCCCGGCGGCCATCTTCGTAAGGTAAGGAAGAAGTCGCCGCAGCGCGGGGTTTCGGGTAAGTAATAAACCTTTTTTTTTTTTAACCCATGCATTGGGTTTGTCTTGCGCCGAACGGGGGGCCTATTGAATAAAAAAAAAAACCCGTTTCGGCGCGGGACAACCCCTTTAAGCAAAAAAATAAGCAGCATGCTCTATTTTTCAGCGCATTTGCGCAGGGAAGGAACACGTCTTGAACTAATAGCACTAACTGCACATCCTAATGAATGGGAGCATTCCTGCACACTCACAAATGCATATGATTTGTGCACAAGAGAGAGTAAAACACACAAACACACAACCCCCGTTGTGCAAATCCCCGGCATAAATGCGCTTATGCCTGTGTGACACCAGGCTTAGGCTACATTCACACCAGCGAGAATCTCATGCACGTTTTATGCGTTGCGAGTCGCACAAAGCTCGCGTGAACATGAACCGCATTCTTTTAATTGGAGTTGTTCACATGACTGATTTTTTTCCCTTACAGTGATGCAGATAGAAATCGCAGCATGTTCCATCTCCTGGCGTTACCACAGGACGCCGCGCCCATTGTGTTCAAGGGGACCTTAAAAGACATCACACCCACATGTATGCCGTGTGAGGTGCACATCAGCGCGATGGATCCCATTGAAATCACAGAAATGATGCCAGGCGCTTTTGAATGAAAAATGCACGTTGGCAAGAGCGATATTGGTCCGAGTCACTCAACCCAATATCCGCTCCCCATGTAAATCGGAGTCTGTCTTCCATGGCAGGAAGGTTTACTCCCTGAGGTGAGTGTGGAACATCGGTAAGCGTCAGTGATGCCGCTCTCCCTCCCTCGATACCAAAACGATACTGGATAATATGGAAAGGTAGCAAACAAGGCAGAAGGGTTTTGGCTAGGGGCTAAAAGCAACCGTGTTGAGGTCTTTGAATATGGCTGCGAGCGTAGCAAAAGTCCAAAATGGGGAGCATGATTAGTGGCAACCTCTCACACAGGGCCAGTGGCGCAATGGATAACGTGTCTGACTACGGATCAGAAGATTGTAGGTTCGACTCCTACCTGGCTCGTGAATGTCGCCGTGATCGTATAGTGGTTAGTACTCTGCGTTGTGGCTGCAGCGAATCCAGGTCACGGCATTCTTGATGAAAAAGCAAAGGTGCTCTTGTAGACGGCAAGCCTGAATGATACTTTTATGAACTTTTTGAGCGCTATCTTAATTCAGAGGGTCTTTCGATGTAGTTGCAAGCTTAGGAAAATGCTCATTCCCATACCGGGAGTCGAACCCGGGCCGCCTGGGTGAGAACCAGGAATCCTAACCGCTGAGACCCTTTTTCAGTAATAAGTAGAAAAAAAATCAGTTTCATGATTTAAAAACTCATTTTTAAGCATGGATGGCATCAACAACCACTTGCAAGTGGCCTCGTTAGCGCAGCATTTTTGGCTGCCAAGAGCATCTGCAACCTAAGCCGCTTAAAGGGGTTGTCCCGCGAAACAAAGTGGGGGTATACACTTCTGTATGGCCATATTAATGCACTTTGTAATGTACATCGTGCATTAATTATGAGCCATACAGAAGTTATTCACTTACCTGTTCCGTTGCTAGCGTCCTCGTCTCCATGGTGCCGTCTAATTTTTAGCGTCTAATCGCCCGATTAGACGCGCTTGCGCAGTCCGGTCTTCTTCTTTTCTGAATGGGGCCGCTCGTGCCGGAGAGCGGCTCCTCGTAGCTCCGCCCCGTCACGTGCCGTTTCCAGACAATCAGGAGGCTGGAATCGGCAATGGACCGCACAGAAGACCTGCGGTCCACCGAGGGTGAAGATCCCGGCGGCCATCTTCACAAGGTAAGTAAGAAGTCACCGGAGCGCGGGGATTCAGGTAAGCACTATCGTTTTTTTTTTTTAACCCCTGCATCGGGTTTGTCTCGCGCCGAACGGGGGGGGGGCTATTGAAAAAAAAAAAAACCCGCTTCGGCGCGGGACAACCCCTTTAATTCTGCAAGAAAGGTGCAGGCCTTTGAATGCAGGCACAAGCTTAGCAAAACACTCATTCCCATACCGGGAGTCGAACCCGGGCCGCCTGGGTGAAAACCAGGAATCCTAACCGCTAGACCATATGGGAAAAGTTGTTTTCACAGTTTGCTTTAAACTTTCCAATATATGTAGATATATACATGTACATATTAAAAAAAAAAAAAGAAGTTTTGTGCTTACAGAATTCCATCTTATCTCTGGACGGCAACAACCAATCACATGCAAGATGCCTCGTTAGCGCAGTAGGTAGCGCATCAGTCTCATAATCTGAAGGTCGTGAGTTCGATCCTCACACGGGGCATGGATCTATCCTTGTTTTTTCCCTCCGCCTTAACTGGATAGGCACAGCTCTTTGCCATTCAATACCGAAACGATACTGGATAATATGGAAAGGTAGCAAACAAGGCAGAAGGGTTTTGGCTAGGGGCTAAAAGCAACCGTGTTGAGGTCTTTGAACATGGCTGCGAGCGTAGCAAAAGTCCAAAATGGGGAGCATGATTAGTGGCAACCTCTCACACAGGGCCAGTGGCGCAATGGATAACGCGTCTGACTACGGATCAGAAGATTGTAGGTTCGACTCCTACCTGGCTCGTGAATGTCGCCGTGATCGTATAGTGGTTAGTACTCTGCGTTGTGGCCGCAGCAACCCCGGTTCGAATCCGGGTCACGGCATTCTTGATGAAAAAGCAAAGGTGCTCTTGTAGACTCCTTGTGCGGCAAGCCTAAATGATAGTTTTATGAACTTTTTGAGCGCTATCTTAATTCAGAGGGTCTTTCGATGTAGTTGCAAGCTTAGGAAAATGCTCATTCCCATACCGGGAGTCGAACCCGGGCCGCCTGGGTGAGAACCAGGAATCCTAACCGCTAGACCATATGGGAACCGCTGAGACCCTTTTTCAGTAATAAGTAGAAAAAAAATCAGTTTCATGATTTGAAAACTCATTTTTAAGCATGGATGGCATCAACAACCACTTGCAAGTGGCCTCGTTAGCGCAGCATTTTTGGCTGCCAAGAGCATCTGCAACCTAAGCCGCTTAATTCTGCAAGAAAGGTGCAGGCCTTTGAATGCAGGCACAAGCTTAGCAAAACACTCATTCCCATACCGGGAGTCGAACCCGGGCCGCCTGGGTGAAAACCAGGAATCCTAACCGCTAGACCATATGGGAACTGCTACAATCACAATGAAGTGCAGAAAGGAAAAAAAATTGCAAGGCAGCTCTGTTTCAGTCCGTGAATGTGCTGCATTTTTACAGGCTGGGATGCCCCTCTGCCCGCCTGAATGCGCCCTTTGGCTGTTCTCACATGAACGTATTTGCGCATTTTTTGTATTCCGGTTGAACAACACCCGCAGCGCGCTCTGTTCTCCAGCGCTTATTGAACTAATTACACTAACTGCACATTTTAATGAACACACAAAATGGTTGCGCACAAAATATGCAAATAAGCAGCTTCTGTTGTGCGAATCCCCGGCATAAATGCGCTTACGCCTGTGACAGCGGTCTGGGGCGACATTCACACCAGCGAGAATCTTGTGCGAATTCTATGTGTTGTGAAACGCACAAAACTCGCGTGAATATCCCCCTCATTGTTATGAATGGCGCAGGTCACATGACTGATATTTTCCCCTTACGGCAATGCAGATAAAAATGGCAGCATGTGGCGCCTTGTGACGTTCCCACAGGACGCCGCGCCCATTGTGTTCAATGGGACCATAAAAGACGCCTCCCGTAGGCCGTATGATGCGATGTATTCCGATGGAACCAATGAGAAGCACTGGCGCTCCCGACCCGCCGGCGGACCAGAGGGGATGCAAGAAGGGGTTAAGAATGAAAAAACGCCTCATATCTGTGTGAAAAATGCACGTTGGCGAGCGTGATATTGGGCGGAGCTTCTTAGCCGCGCTCGCCGTGTGAATCAGAGGACTTTCTCCACGGAGCAGTTAGTCGTTGGACTGCGCCAATGATGATGGAGGTGTTTGCTTTCACACGATGTCCGTTTTTCCGCGCCGATAACCCGTTATTTTTTGTCAGCGCTCATGTACGCCATCGCTGGTCGGTCAGGGGAGTCTGGAAAGTGTCTGCAGATGACTGATCGCCTTTTACACGAAACGACCTGCAAACGATGAGCAGCGATTTTTATACCCGCGTTAAATGAACGACAAACGATAAGCAAACTAATTATCGCTCCGCCGTCCGCGATTGTCGCCGTTTTCGTGTGATTATTTGAGCAAAATCGCCTCATATAAAAGAGTCCTGACTGAAAAGCTGGTGACTAACAACCCTTCACCACACGGGGGCGCTGCCGTCTCGCTCTCCACACGCGGGGGCGCTGATATCTCCCTCCCCAGACGGGGGCGCTGCCGCTCCCTCACCACACAGGAGCACTGATATCTCCCTCCCCATGCAGGGGCCTTGCCGTCTCCCATCCCCACGCGGGGGCGCTGATATCTCCCTCCCTGAGGTGAGTGCGGCACATCTGCGGTGCCGGCGCTCCTCACAGCTCATCTCCCGCCCTCTGCTGACCCGCCGTCACACTGCACCCGCCCCCTCCCGCCCAAGCCACGCCTCCGGTCCTTGCCCAGTGACGTCACCGTGCTTGCGGCCTCCATCTTGAAGCCGCGGCCTCAGAGTCCGGTCCTCCCGCCCCGGGCAGCGGCCTCCCCGGTATCCGCCTCCATCTGGAGCCCGGGACCAGCAGTGGCCAGGGGGCAGCATGGCGGGTGAGAGAGAAGTCCGGGCTGGGGGTAATGGCGGGGACATTGTGGAGGGGGGCGCTGTGTGCCGGGCTCCATCACCCCTCCTGGGGCAGCGATGGGGGATGCTGCAGTCTGTAGGGGCTGCTGGGGGTACGGAGGGCGCTGTGCATGCTGGGGGATGTGTATGCTGCAGCCATGAGTGCCGATACGGGAGGTGTGCCCGCAGTGCCGGGATATATCTGTCTAGTGGGTGGATATGGTGTATGTGTATATGCTGCTGTGTATCTGCACTGTCTGGGTGTGTATATAGCATACTATATGATATCTGCATATATTATACCACTAATATTTGGCGCACATATATATATATAACGCCTCCTGACGCTCCGACGCTTATTCATTCTACGTCCTGATAGGGGTGCGGTTAGATGCGGCTCCGTTTTTACGCCATTCTTTCTCCGCTCGCGGTCGTCCGCCGCAGTCGTCTCACAGTTCGGTCGGCGGCCCGCGTGTGTTTGCTGTAGGAGGTCGCTGGTATTTTGGCGACCTCCCCGGCGTACAAACCCGGAGGTCACGGTAAGTGCGCGGCTCTCCGGCCTTTGTGAACGACTTCACGCCAAACCAAGATGGAGCCGTAGGCGTCCGTAAGTCACACGGGGGCCAATATGGGTGTAAAGGGGAGCTGACTACACGGGGGCCTTATGGTGTGACTGGACCCTGAACCAGCTGGAGAACCACAAGTCCCAGCGACAAAGTATTATCCAGCGTATATGGAGGGATGGCTTGTGGGATACGACTGCGCTGAGGGGGCAGGAAGAAGGAATCCCCTGGCCGGCTGGATGCGTTCTACGCCGCGCTGAGTGGACCCTGCTGACTATAACGTCTGTTCGGTTTCCGCTCGGCCGCCCAGTATTTTACATGCAGCGGTATTTTATGCCAGGTCTGCAGCGGACCCCCCGAACAGATGTGGGACCCCCTAGGAGGGAGTGTTCCTCCTACGGTGCGGCCCGGGCAGTATACTGTACGTATGTCGCCGCCATGATGGAGCATCGGGCCGGTGATCAGATAAGCTCCTCCTACTGATGGTCGACCTCTTCTAGGCGTCCGCCATCACCTACTTTCGGTGAGCGATGGGCCATCCAGCAGCTGTTTCCACAGCCAGGCAGCTCTGGCGCCATTTTATCTCCCAGGGATCAAACGTTTTGGGCGTTAAAGTCCCATAGAGACCAGCCGGGACCCAACGGCGTGATTGGATGACGATTCGAGTGCGTGCGGGCGCCCTGGGGCTGTACATGGCCCAACCTCTGTCGCTCCGGAGTCCTGAAGTCGTTGGGTCCCCACTTGTGGACGGAGATATGGGAGCGCACTAAATGCCGTATAGATTAAGGGAGGTGTGCCAAGTTTAACGGGGTTTTCCGGGCTAATCCTATGATGACCTCTCCTCAGGTCATTAATAGTTAATTATGTCCGGCCTCATTGCACTCAAGGATCGTTGGGGTCGGAGGCAGAAGCGTCATGGAAGGCTTCACTCCCATTGAAATCCATAGGACCTCTGCCTCCTATTACCCCTCACCCCGGGATCGAAGCCAGACGTGTCATAGACTTCAACTTTCACTGATTTCAATGGGATTGCAGCTTTGTGTCCCTTCCGCCTCTGACCCCATGGACATCCAGCCCTGCTGTGCTGACGGTGGGTCAGGTAATCCACTAATCCCAAGGGATCCCAGGTGGCGGGTCACCGGCGATCGACTATTGATGAGCTATCCGGAGGATGGATCAGCAATAGGATTTGACAGGAAAACCCCTTTTACGTCTGTCTATCCACACAATAGGGGACAAGTGTCTGGTTGGTCAGGGTCCAGCCGAGGCGACTCCCATGAGGGCAGGGTGTACTCCTGAATAAATGGCGCGGTGGTTGAGCCTGTGTGCTGCCACGTCATTTATTTAATGGTCCACTTAAGATGGCAGAGTAGAAGTGCTCGCCGATCTCCGACGCTCCCATTGAAATGAATAGTGGCAGTGTGCAGAGGTACACCGGACACCCATTCCTGCCATAGATGGGTTTCCCAGCGGTTGAACAGATGAGGCACTTAGGCTGCCTGTCCACGACATTGCGATATCCTGCGGCGGATCTCCGGGGAGCAGGAGCCAGCTGACGGATCTCTACGGTGAGCATATCTGACGGGATCGTGGCAATTCGTCGCATGCTGCAATTTGCTGGCCGATTGCTATGATACTCCGCTCGTGGACAGGGGGGTTGCGCTTTCCATAGCAAGGCTATGGAAAGCGTTCACTGCGCTCCCCACGGCCAGATTATTGTCGCGGGAACCGCAGTTAAATTTTCGCCCGTGGACAGAAGCCCTTACCCGCTATCCTGTTGACGAGGGACAAATGTTGGGCTCGGTTAACGTTTGGGTATTCCATTCTCTGGTTCCATCATGGGAACGGATTTGACCTACAATGGAACCAAACAGGGGCCACTGGTCCCATTGGCTATAATGCGGTTCATCGCTGTCCAGCCATGTTGAGCCGTTTCATCCATGATATTGTGCTGGAGACTTTGAAGGGAGCCTCAAACAGATGTGAACAGACCCTAAACTTGGCACAATGCCTATTGGGGTCCCATTTGGTCCCCTGAACCTTCCAAGCACTCTCGGAGCTCCATCACACGAGCACGTTGTGTTCAGGTTTTTTAAAATGCGGTCTTTCAGTCCCTCCTGATTTTTAACTTAAACTGCATAAAACCCTCCAACAAAACCTGCCCTCTTATAGACAACCAGGTCCCAGCAGTAGATGTTGAAGCTCCTGGACTTGGTCCAGCCGTGTCGAAAGTTTAGTGGTTTATAAAACCAAGTTGCTTTAGTCTTTCCAAGTTTTAGAGAAGCGGAACTTTCCGTCCCATTGATCGGTATTATGCTACAATAACTTAGGATTTACTGCGGCTATGATGATCCGGTCAGTCCACCGCCCTGACTGCTTCAGGAGGAATCCGAGAGAGTCTGTAGAAGTCACTCCTAGACTGCTCGGCGCAGCGGCGTTCTCAACGTTCTTTCCCTTAGGCCTCATGTCCACGGGCAAAAGATGATTTTGGATCCGCACCCCATAGGAATGCATTGACCACCCGCAGGTAGATAAATACCCGCGAATGGTCAATAAAAGTGAATTAAAAAAATGGAGCATGAAAAAAAATGGACATGCTCCATTTAGGTACGGGTCTCCCGCAGGCTTCTATTGAAGCCTATGGAAGCCGTCCGGATCCGCGGATCTTTTTTCTTCGGGCCGGCGCATGCACACAGCTGGCGTGCTGTGCACATCCACCGGGCCCGAAGAAAGATCAGGCCGCGACGGAGAGAAGATCAAGCCGCGAAGAAAAGAAGATCCGGAGCGTGCGGAGAGGTGAGTAATTGTTATTTTCAGTGCTCATGTCCGCGGGGCAGGAGGAACCCGCTGCGGATTCTCCATGGAGAATCCGTAGCTGGCCTGATTTCCCCCGTGGACATGAGGCCTTAAGGTCGTGCCCCCCCCCCCCCCCCCCCCCCAATACCCTTGTAAGGGTTTGGTAGACATGAGTGTCCCACAGACCCCGATAAGAATGGCTGTTCTTTCTTGACAGATCGAGCTGTTAGGGAAACGGTGATGTAATCCCAACCATGACATCATCAGGGGGCTGACTTGAACCTTTCTTGCAGACCATCGGTAGTTAGTACCCTCGTTGCATCTGAGCTGCCGCCGTGCTTTTAGTTTTGTGCACCCAATTCGGTCTCTTACACGACATTTGTGTTCAGTTTACGCTTTTAGTTTTAGACCTTTTTGTAGCGCTTTTCTGGGTCTGATCGTGGGAGTGTCACATGTAGGGCTCATCGTACTTTGTATGGGCATTACCCTTCCTCAGCCTCCCACTCTGGGAACCCATTAATCAATGTTGTCTGTCCACATACCGATTATGTCCTTATCCGCCATGCTTGCTCATTTGTCCCTGGCATCCCTCGTATAACTATCCTCTCCCTATAAAGAAGCAGGTCCTTCCCACACCCTCTGTGACCCCTCCATCTCAAGTCCTCTTCAAGGATTTCACTCCCATCTTGCACATTTCCAGGACCGGATGCCTGCTCCTTCCAGCTCTGCATCATCTTCCTCCAGGGGGCGGTCCAGCCCTTATTCGCAGGCACACTGCCCCCCCACCCTCTTCCCCTCCGGCAGCATCCTCTATAGCCAGAGACTAAAACCTGAAATGTGTGTTAGTCACCGGGGTCATTTAACCTGTTGTTGGAATGCCTCGGTGCTGGGCATGTTCTTACACGGCAGAGTTCAGCGCCGGATCCTCCCGAGGGGGTGAGGAGATTGAGACTCGGCTCCTTCCTGTGTTGGCGGAACTAGGAACTCTTGATGGCGAGGGCGGTGCGGGATTTCTCCTGAATGGCAGCTGCGCTCCCAGACGCAATCGATGTTTCAGAAGTTTTCTCCGAGAGCCATCTTTCTGGGTAGTGTATCCGGTAGGAGCCGTAGTGCAAGGACTACATCTCTGCTGTAGGAAACACTTATCTCCCTATTAGTAGTCATAAGACGTCTTCACGGATCGCCTGGAGCTTCTGCAGTGGTGGTTCCAGCTTTTACATAAAGGCTTAAAGGAGCTTCATTAAAACTGAGGTGTGCCCTCACTGGCTTTAATGTGTGCCTTTTATATCCCTCTTAAATGGTGGTTAGCGTGGCAGTAAGCTTTCATCAGCGGTGACGGTTTTATGACTAGTCGTCTCAGCGTTTTTTGTTTTTTTTAATAACTTTGGCGTTTTTTAACTATTAAAGCTCCTTTTTAAAGCTTACATAATGGATCTTTTTTGGATCATTACGCTGCGTTCGCTTCAGGTCAGCACGGCGTGAGCGGACGGAGCCCAAGATGTAGGGTTGTCCGAGTCGTCCCGATGTTGGGTTTACGCTACAGTATATAAATCAATTGATCTTTATGGCTCTATAATTATATGCTATAGCCGACCTACGCTTGGAACATCGTGCTACTGTCTGCGATCCTGAGAACTTATGGGCGGTTGGCGTGCACGATGGTTTCCAACTTTTGGCTTTCTTAATTGTTGCAAAACTTCATCTTCTAGTGCGCTGTGAAGACCTCACCCCTGTGCGAGCGGAAAAACAAGCGTGCTGCGAATCTGAAAATCCAGGGAATTTGCAGCAAAATCCCCATATAAGGCCACATAAGCTGATGTCGCCACTCTTTTCCTCCCCTCCTCCCGCTGAGATAGCAAACTGCATGTAACCCCCCCCCCCCCCCAAAAAAAAGAAAAAACACAGTATTACATGTCATATTGCTTCAATTTTTTTTAATGCACCGCATTCATTTTAATGGGCGATTTATGCATGAAATACGTGCCAAAATAGGACGCGCTGCGTGTGATTTTTGCGCACATAAAGCCGTTACCCTGAGAGGCCGCATTGATATACATGGAGGTTTAGTGCTGCGTCACACGCTCGGTAATACACCTGGCTTGTGCTGCGGCCGGCATCTCTGCAGAATGTTCCCGGCACGTGTTGGCTGGGAGATCCGTACGCGGATTTAACTCCAGTCAGTTGGGCAGATCTGCACCCCGCTACGCCATGTGGTTTACATACCATAAACTGACGTTTTTCCACAATGCGGATTTTAAGATCCGTGTGTGAAAGAATCCACAAGTAAGAACTGCAGCCGGCGTTGTTATAGCATTCACTAGAATGCTAAAATGGTGACAAAATTACACCGTGTGAAGGAGGCCTACCGGGTTCCAAAGACCAGCGGTGGATCAGGTTGCTAGACCTCCACCGTATGGCATGGCTTTTATAAAGACTCTAGGCTTCAGGTCTTGCTTTGCCCTAGGCTCCAGTTGACATCTGTACTCCTGTCCAGGTATTGACTAAAATGATGGCCATTGTGACCAAGAAATAACCTTTAGCTCTAACAGGGCTCCAAATGGTCCCTGATGCCCCCTAGAATCTGCAAATGGCAACAAGAATTCACAGCTTTTCAGCATTTGCAACTAAATGCAACTTGCTGGACCCACAGCAAGTACAGTGGAGGATACGGGGTGTAAACCGGACAGTAGGCGGGCGCATATTAAGGTATATGCTGGAGGGTTGGGTCCATATAGTGAGGTATGTGCTGGACACTGAGGTTGTGGGGAGGTGCACACTAGAGTGGGGTGTATATAGGCGGGTACGTAAGACTAAAATGGTCACCGCAACCACTAACCTTTTGCACTAATCTTGTTGCCATTTGTGACGAGTTTCACCATTGCACTTCCGGGCTGTACAAAAGCTATACTAGGGCACTGCTCTGTATATATTATATTGTCCTAAATTTCTCCGCGTAGGAGCCACAGGCACCCAAGTTTGTTGTCTCTTCTTCTGCCTGGAGGCCTGATACTTTTTCCAGACTCCATGATGGTTTAGTTGGCTTAGTAGCGTGTGTCCTTCAACATGTAGGGCAGTGTTCCCCCAACTCCAGTCCGCAGGGACTGCCAACAGGTCATATTTTCAGGATTTCCTCAGTATTGCACAGGTGATTATTGTCAGTACCTCAGGTGTTCTTACTATAGGAGATCCTGAAAACATGACCTGTTAGGGGTCCCTGAGGACCGGAGTTGGAGACCCCTGATGTAGAGGACATGATCTGAATTGTTTCCATGAGCAGATCAGAGATGGGTAATAACGGAGTGTGGTCTGCCCATCCTAGACTAGATGGCCACCGTTGACCAGATCCACCTGGTGTCTAGCAGATGTTGCTTTCTATCTTTAGGCTGGGTTCCCACTTTCTGCACGGATATTCCGCCCGCAGCTTTTTAGCCCCGGATAAAGCAGCAAAGTAGACGAGATTTGCAAACATCTCATCCACATGCTACGGCCAAGCTGCGTGGAATTTAAAGGCGCTGCATGTCAATTCTTTCCTTGTTTTTGCAGCGGCCACTCTTCTCTCTGGGGAGAAACGGCCTGCAGGTGGCCAAGCCGCTCCAAAATCCGTGGTGAAAGCAGGTTTTGAAGCTGCATTTCTCCTGCAGAAATCTGGCGGTATTTCTGTGGGATTTCGGTCCTGTGTGACCCCAGCCTTAGGGTTATTTTCCCTGAGCTTGGCGTTGTATTGGTAGCTGATCCGTGTCTAACAGTGATGGGTAATTGTACAATTTATGGTGGAAAATCAATACGTATTGGACACCTGCTAGTTGTGTGTATGGAAGGCCCAGCAGATGGCCCTTTATGTCTACGACCAACTTGAGACAACAGCTGTCTCCTCCTGACTTCAGGTTGGGCAGATGTCGACGGTAGGACGTGATTGGGATGGAGGGTGGAGAGGCAGTAGTGGTGGGGGAGGTTGGAAACAAATCCATCTAATCCACAAGTGCCGCCTTGACTGACTATTATCAGCCTGTTGCTGTTTACGACCAGTTTTAGACTTCGAGACATCTGCCAATGAATGGTCACTTTGAGATGCTACCGTAGCATTTCCCAGCCCTGAAGTCCATTATTTGAAAAGTGGTGTATTTCCAAGCCTCAGTCCCTGGTACACCACCCCTCTTTTGAAGTAAAGTTCTGGACAACTGCTTTAAGGTGGCCACATACATTAGATGAACATTGGTTTGTTTTTATGGGACCAGTCAACTACCGTATGTGGATGACTCCACTCTTCCCTGATGGCAGGGGATTGAGGAGCGGGGTTGGGCAGGTTGGATTTCAACATGCCAAAGACTTTATCGAGGGAGATAAGTCAATGTCAAAGGTATCTGGCAGCGGTCTACTCCCTTCTTACCACAACTGGTACATGTTTATGGGAGGGTCAAAGGGAATAGTTGTCGGCCAAATGAGCATTTGGCCAACCGTTATCGAAGGCATCTTCAAAGTGTCCCCTTAAGGTTCCCACTACACCGGTGTTGAGTTAATGTGCTGCAACTTGAGTCGTTATCCTTAAAGACTGCCTGTTCCCGGTCTGATTTCGCCTCCAACAACTATCACTGCTATTAGAAAGCACAGTTTTGGGATGACCAAGTGCCCGAGAGTCATCCTGTGTAAAGCCACCGTAACACATGCAGGTTTTCAGCCAAAGTCAATGGGAAATATAATGGAAGGTCTTAGACTTTTTCTTAATGCCGGATGTACTTCTAGCTTTGGCTCCTAAAAACGCGCTTCAACTGCATCAAAAACCCACTTTAAAGGTTGGTGTGTGACCCCTGACCTTTAAAGCGGGTGTCTGGGAATACAAATGTAAAGGTCTTCTCTTTTGTCAGAAATGCGCTATTTCTTTCCGTTGGCCGTCTCTGGTATTGCAGGTCAGCTACATTCAGTGATTCGCGGCAATACCAGACACCGTTCTTCCACATGGACAAGCAATGCTCGGCGGGGGGTGGGTTTATGTTAGCACGTCGGCATGTTGGATTATCGGGCTTTCTGCATCGTAAGGTGCCAGATTAAAGGATTCTTGCTCTTGGTGGTGGTCCGCACGTCAGTACTTACATTTTCTGGAGATTTAAACAAATCGGCAGCACGGAAACTGTAAGATCTCCTCTAATCCTAAATAACTATTCTGTTCTTTCCCCCCAGGAGCTGGTGGAGGCAATGATATTCAATGGTGTTTTTCTCAGGTGAAAGGAGCTGTGGAAGACGACGTCTCAGAAGGTATTTTACCCTTTTTTTTTTTTTTTATTGGTCACTGACTAAACTGATGATGATGAAATTCTCCTATTTCTAAGGCGGGTTTAGTTTTCTGCTCCGTTTCGGAAGCAGTAAAGGGGAATCTTCTGGCCGAGTGGATGCGTCTTATGATGGAAATGAGCACCGCCGAGGCGACCCCATTGGCTTTAATGGTCTCCGTTCAGCCGTCTTATAAAAAAAGTTATTTTACAAAGGACTTTTTCTTCCGGGATTATGTGTACAAGGTCTACCACCTGACTGCATGTACAGTGGGGATGTCACATGGACAGATCCGTGTTCAGCTCACTGTAGAGGTTTGACACCTGTATAGTGAGTGATCCGTGTCCTTCTCTGCCAGGTTTTGGGGACTCTACACCTCTGACACCATGGGAATACAGAATTTTTTGAAAAGCTTCAAAATGTCGCGGAGCAGCGAGTCTGCGGGGTTTTCTGTATGTTCTTCAAACATTCAGTCTTGTAGCAATCCTGCAGGGGTTAAAGGGGTTGTCTTGGACTTGAAACCTATCAAGGTGCAAGAAAGCTATTGGGTAATGGGGTTTTATTATCCACCTCGCGCTGTTCGTCTGATCCCACAGTGCATCATGTGACGGCTCTGTTCTTATTAACCTCTTCATTCTGGTATCTGTAAAATTTGTACAAACGGCCCAAAGTGAGTAATGTTTGTTACATATAACGCGGGCAGCCGTGCGCTATTCGTTCACTTTTCATTGACCGCTGTTTTTCGCCATAAAAATAGTCGTCAAGCCGCTCAAAAGACATTTAATTTTGAATGGAGTTCATTCAGCCTTTTGAGCATCTTTCCGACTTGCATACATAATGAGTACATTGTTTACTCATGCCAGGAGAAGGCGATGGAATCCTGCCAGCCAGATAATCCCTCGCAGAAACACACGCCCACCAGAGCAAATAACTCCTAGTGAGTTTACTTTAGCTAATGAGGGAAACAGAGATGATTAAAAGCCATTATCTGTACGTGTAATCTTATGCAAAAATGTTGTCTGTCTGTTCAGTTGTGCGGCCGTTTTAGCGATAATCGTTGTGTGTAAAGGGGCTTTTAGCCGGGCAAGTGGACATGACTGGAAGATTAGAGTGAGGACCATGCCGCTGCTGGATCGAGTGGGCTGAGTTTTGGGAGGGCAAAGGGTGGGGCAAAAAAACTCTGGCTTAAATGCCAGTGCTAAGGATGTCAGGAAATGTAGTCCGGAGAGGGCTGCAGCCGAAATGGAAGAGGCAATAAAGAAGAAAAACGGCTAAGAAAATAATGGGTGTTCTTCAACATTATTGGTGCTAAATTACAAGAAATTAAAGATAATCTTGAACATCTCTTCAAAGGGGTTGTCCAAGAATGATATAAGATGGCTGCGGTCCGTAGAAACAAAAGAGAAGTCGTGTTTAGCCTGGGGTAGCGGGGCTGTAGGGGCGGATCCTAACAGTACTTCAACTAGAGAATTCGCATGCAGACAGAGGGCGCCAGGCCTAACGTTGGACTATTTAGAACAGTGTAGCTTTAGGCCCCCTACGGTCTACACGTGAATTCTCCTGCTCTAGGGAGGGTTTCCATTGGCTGAAATGACAGAAGCCTTTTTATGCTGTTCCTGAATGGCTCCTTTTAAGGTCCGGTTGATGGTTTTCACTTTCAGCCTTGGAGCTGCGGAGGAGGTGGGGCTTAGGCGAGGGGTGGGGTTTAACCTTTAGGCCTCATGTCCACGGGGAAAATCAGGCCCGCTATGGATTCTCCATGGAGAATCCCGCAGCGGGTCCCTCCTGCCCCACGGACATGAGGCATAAAAATAAGAATTAACTCACCTCTCGCCCGCTCCGGATCTTCCCTTCGCCGCAGCTTCATCTTCTCTCCGTCGCGGCCGGATCTTCTTTCTTCGGCCCGGCGGATGCGCAGGGCACGTCGGTTGCGTGCCCCGCGCATGCGCCGGCCCGAAGAAAAAAAGATACGGCCGCAACAAAGAGAAGATGAAGCCGCCGCGAAGGGAAGATCCGGAGCGGGTGAGTAAATTCCGATTTTGGTCTCCCGCGGAACCGGACGGCTTCCATAGGCTTCAATAGAAGCCCGCGGGAGACCCGCACGAAAGTGGAGCATGGTCCAGATTTTTTCATGCTCCATTTTTTTTTTAAATCACTTTTATTGACCATCCGCGGGTATTTATCTACCCGCGGGTGGTCAATGCATCCCTATGGGGTGCGGATCCGTGTGCAGGAGAAGAGTTAAAATCCGCTGCGGATTTTAATTCTTCTTTTGCCCGTGGACATGAGGCCTTAGACCCTAGGGCAGAGGGGAGAGGTTCCTGCTGCAGCCAGTGAGGAGGAGGGGTATTGGCTGACTTGGACCAGGAACACACTCCTGTATTTCGTTTGCTGGTTTGTGTCTGTAATAAGGAAGTGCGTCCCGGACTGACCTGAACTCTGAGCATCATTCCGTATTACAGGCGCATAACGGCGGCCAAAATATGGTACTGCCACTGGCCTTACAAAGAAGTCTTTAACCGTGACATTACTTATTGTGAACAGTGGCTCCTGTGCTATCTGCATATAGCTGTTACCATGCCGTGTAAAGGTACCTAGACACGGGGCCATCATTGGCCGAATTCTTGCTGGAAACGGCTAATTCAGGCGATAATCGTCCCATATATCGGACAGGGCGTTGAGTGACTAAACGCTCACATGTTAGTCGCAGCAGAACTAAAGACCAAGCGCCTGTCGGGCCGTTTAAACAGGAGTCGCTGAATGTGCCTGTGAAAGGCGGCGGGCGGTTAGGAAGCATCTCTGGTCGCTCCACCTCCATTGACTGACTATTGCTGCTGTGTAAGCACGAGTGATGGTCGGGCGGCAGTCGCTGGGCCGGCGGTCGGGCGGCAGTCGCTGGGCCGGCGGTCGGGCGGCAGTCGCTGGGCCGGCGGTCGGGCGGCAGTCGCTGGGCCGGCGGTCGGGCGGCAGTCGCTGGGCCGGCGGTCGGGCGGCAGTCGCTGGGCCGGCGGTCGGGCGGCAGTCGCTGGGCCGGCGGTCGGGCGGCAGTCGCTGGGCCGGCGGTCGGGCGGCAGTCGCTGGGCCGGCGGCCGGGCGGCAGTCGCTGGGCCGGCGGCCGGGCGGCAGTCGCTGGGCCGGCGGTCGGGCGGCAGTCGCTGGGCCGGCGGTCGGGCGGCGGTCGGGCGGCAGTCGCTGGGCCGGCGGTCGGGCGGCAGTCGCTGGGCCGGCGGTCGGGCGGCAGTCGCTGGGCCGGCGGTCGGGCGGCAGTCGCTGGGCCGGCGGTCGGGCGGCAGTCGCTGGGCCGGCGGTCGGGCGGCAGTCGCTGGGCCGGCAGTCGGGCACTTATAGGCCCGACAGTCCTCCTGTGTAAAGGTACCATAATCCGGCCTGTGATAAGTTTTCTATACAGAACAGGAAGTTGCTGACTGGTGAGAACTGCAGGTTTTTAGGATTTCTCCAAATACAGATCATGACATCGCACATTTAAAAAAAATCTCTTAAAATTCTTTTAGAATGTTTTAATGTAAAAACTTGATTTTTTTTTTGCACCGTCACTTCCTGATGACCCCTTCCCTTTGAGGGCCGGTCGCCCGGTACGGGTAACTTCAGCCGTCGTCCTGTCATGTTGCTGGAGCTTTCCTTTCATAACTCCTCCATGTAATCCGATGACGGAACCTGTTGGGTGACATTACTTTCCCTCGGTGTTGGCTGCAGTTCTTCCCCATGTTGTATCTACTAGTGAGAGGTGCTGTTTGTTGTATCTGCCAGTGAGAGGCGCTGTTTGTTGTATCCAGCGGTGGCGCTAAGTGACTTCCAGGAATATCTTGTGTAATAGTTTTATAGTGGATTCCAGGGTCGCGGCTCGGGAGTTCACCCAACGCTGAACGCTTGACTTAGTAAGTACATAGAAGACAATAAAAGGAACTGAGAAATCCCTTGGCTTCACGATCCCTGCGGAGACCGCTGCTGCGACCACCCGGTAGACCGCCTGCTCCTCGGGGAACCCCGTAGGGATTTTACATAGTTTACCACCACAACCTGTTATAAAGCCAAAGGAAGCGGTCCCCGGGTCTCACCAGACGGTTCCTGCCTTGTTTCCTCCCTTATAGACGAGAACCAGAAGTTCTCGGAAGCGCCGGTCACCTGACTTGCGGGTTTTTCCAACTTGGTGGGTGATTACTTTGGCGTTTTGTAGGATAACTTTGCTTTCTCCACCCAGAAGTGAACTCCCAGACCTGTTTTCCCAGACTTGCCTTCACAAGCTGGGACTTGGCAGCCTGGGGTTAGTCGGCGTGGATGTGATGCCATGGTGCAGCACGCTCGGCGGGTTTATTTTCGCAGCTGTTGTAGATCCGAGCCCTCGATGTCATACGCTGACCGCCTGCAGAGCTGACATCTGTGGTCAGCGGCGGGCTTCCCTGGAGGTGATAATCCGGGCTCCAGGCGCTGTGCAAACATTGGAGCGTCACCTATGTGTAATGGGCTCATCTGATGTGGTGGGACAACCCAAAATCGGCTTGGCTTTTAAGGAGTTAAAAGGTTTTGCCTCAAACTACTTTTCCTATTACATTCAGTTCTCACGATGCTGTACTTCTCCTCGGCTGTCACTCCTTTTCCACAAGCCGCACTCTCAGCCCAGCGTGGGGACGAGCGGTTGTAACTGCAGTTGGCGGCCCCCGTAAGCTGGCTGTATGTCCCCGCGGAGATGTATAGCTGATGGCCAGCGGTTTTAGGACGCCGCCGCATGTGACTCAATTGCTGCAGGCGTTGTGCGATGGAAACCCTGCAGTGCAAATCGGCTCCTGTCCACGGACGATGATTCGCCGGCGGTAAATTGCCGACGAATCGCGCAGTCTGAAGCTCTCCATAGTGTTGCTATGGAAAGCGCAGGGCCGGTGTCCACCAGCGGAGAATCCTAGGGATTCCCCTCTCGCGGGATCTAAATCGCAATGTGATTTGCCGCGATTCTCCACGGTGAGTATCTGTCAGTTCTCACCCGCTCTCTGGCAGTGGCTCCCGCAGTGGACATCTGATCCCTACGCCCGTGGACAGGCAGCCTAAATGGCGCAGGTTCGGCCGTGTTTTATATCCTTGCCGATCTGCTGCGCGGTTTATCCCTTGTATTTCACGGTTGACTTCTGCAGCATAAATGGACGTTACAGGTTTGGAGGAGTCTGCAGGTTCGGCGCTCGGATTCTTCGCTCCTTGTGAAGGATTAAATCCCCTCCGCGTGGCTTGTGCAGTAAGTTCTGTGGCGCTTCTGGCCGCACCCTTATGCTCACGGAAAACCAACGATCCGCTGATCAACGGATGCTCATTGGCTGATTGTCCCTTTTACACGGCCCGGGTATTGGACGAGTGAAGGAACATTCATGCCAATACACAGCGGTGTAAAAAGGCCTTAAGAGTTCCCCCTGAACCCCTTCCCACCGCAGCCCCTTATTTCTCACCACCCCTTTAAGAAATGTGATCTAATAACCTCAACTTTTATAGATGCAACGATTATTAATTTTTTAATGTGGTGATTTGGAAAAAGGGCATTACAATTCTAAGTGGAGGCTGCCAAATGCATCAATCACCATCCGTCCCATAGAAGTGAATGGAGCCGCAGTCAAGCATGTGCCCCACTGACCCAATCACATTCAGGTGCGCCCATGCGGGCCGCAGCTATCAGACACTTATTCCCTATACTAGGAATAGCAGATAAGGGTCTTCCGGGTAAAAACGATTGCTGACCTCTCCTGAGGATCGGTCATCAATAGTCAATCACTGGGATCCCTCCGTTCAGGATCCCCAGCGATCACCTGCTGTCAGAGCAGCGATCTCATAGACTGGAGCAGGAAAGGCCAAGCTGGCTTCACTCCTACTGATGCCAAGGGGCGCTGGAGCAGCTACGACACTCCCAGCACTTCGGCCTCTGACAGCGGGGTTGGATGCGGAAGGTGGCAGCGCTCCAATTCATTTCAATGGGAGGGCAGCCAGCTGGGGCGCTTCCTCTTCCAACCCTCTGTCAGCGACTGGGTGATCAGTCTTGAGGGGCGGGTCCCTGGTAATTAACTCTTCGTTTATTTATTGTGGGGATTTGGAAAAGGATTTGTTAAAAAAATAAATAAAAAAATTAAAATAAGTTTTTTCTTAAACTTTTTTCACATTTTCCTCGAAGTTCGTCAAAGGGCAGCTCTCTCCTAGGCCGCCTGTCCACGGCTGTGACGGAATATCACTAGCGATATTCTGCCGCGGGGGAGGAGGGTGGAGCCCTGACAGGCTGATCGCGGAGACCTATCTAGTACGTTCACCGCGGAAAATCGTGGCAAATCGCATCATGCCGCGATTTTAATCCCGCGAGTGGAGAATCGCTACGATTCTCCGCTCGTGGAGGTCGGGGCTGCGCTTTCCATAGTTAGCCTGTGGACAGCCTTCACTGCGTTACCCGCGGCGATAATCCGGCCGCAGGTAACGCAGGGACATATCACCTGTGGAGAGGAGCCATAATGGAGTCACCTTACTGAGAAATACCTAGTGTGACCTCTGCTTATTTGCTGGTCGGCTAGTGATCCCCTCTCCTCGGTCGTTCAGTCCTACTATATCTATAGCCGCGTTCTGTACTGGTCCTGGTGGTGTCTGTCCTCCAGATTGCATTTGCCCATCCTGAGGTGACAGAGGTAACCCTAATCCTGAAGTTGTGTATAACGCTGTCGCCTTCTGTCGTTGCAGCGGATATCATATCTACGGTAGAATTTAATCATTCTGGAGAATTATTAGCCACTGGAGATAAAGGAGGACGTGTGGTCATTTTTCAGCAAGAGGTCAGTATAGTCGGGGGCTCCTCTGATTTTTTTTTTTTTTACCTTTTTGGGGTGTTTTTTGTCATCTTTGTTCGAGCCGTCACTTTTTTATTACACACACTTAGCAAATCTGATTTTAAAAGTGTGTGTATGAAGCTCAGGCGTCCCATCCCTCCTGCCGCCGCCGGGACTGAAGGACTGCAGTAAATCTAGTAACCTGATCATCCCCGTCTTCTGCTGCAAGTCTGAAGGCGTTCCTGGCTGCTGCTGTTGTCTTATGGTAGCTGCTGCCATCTAGTGGCGAAGAGCAGATTTGCACATGGTAGGACACTAAATTGCAAAACTTATACAGAACTGTAATACATTTGTTCCCTGCAGAGTAAAAGCCCTTATCACAGAGGGGAATATAGTGTCTATAGCACTTTCCAGAGCCACGAGCCTGAATTCGACTACTTGAAGAGTTTAGAAATTGAAGAGAAGATCAATAAGATCCGATGGTTGCCGCAGAAGAACGCAGCACAGTTCCTGTTGTCTACAAATGGTGAGATTTTTTGCTTTTTACTGCATGAAGGGTGTCTTGTGTTTAGTGCCTTACGGATATATGTACAACACATGGCAGGCCCGGGACCCGAGCCCACGTGATACACAGCAGGTGTTGGCTGTCGATGACTGTGGACACCCAGCCATTATAGATGCTGCTGTCAGTACTTCTTAAAGCAACATATAAATGGCGTGTGACACGGAGGGGCTCCCTCGACTTCTGGTATGACCTTTCCATGACAAAATCGTTGGATACCATCCGGTTACCATGTTAGCCTGGGGTCTTGTGAAGACCCCCAGATGTGCCATGGGTGACTTCCTGCTAAGCCTTGCCTGTAAATGTACAATACATTGCAGTACTGAACTACATTGTGCATACAGTTAGATCACTAATTAAAGTCTCCTCCTGGGACAATTGAAGAAATGAAGGGCAGCCTCGCACCCGCAGTAGGGCTTTCCATCTCTGTTCCATTTTCGGAGCAGTAAAACAGAGTTAAAGTAGAATTGACTAGAGGATAAATCGGTCACCGGTCATCACATGGGCAGACCACCCCTTTAACCCCTTATTTCACGCCAGTTTTGGTTTTCTTCCATAGATAAAACTATCAAGCTGTGGAAAATCAGTGAACGTGACAAAAGACCAGAAGGTTACAACCTTAAAGAAGAAAATGGGAGATATAGGGATCCAACCACTGTGACCACTCTCAGGGTGAGTACTTACCTTTATGTAAATACATTGTCAAGCAAAAAACACCAGTGCTTAATTGTCGGCATTAAATGAAGCTTTATATGTGATTGTAGCGTTTGATAGAAGTATTCTTTTGCTCTGATATTGTGATCGCTTGTTGTGGAACACTGAACACTTGAAAGGAGTCTCTAGCACCCTGTTGTATCCAAGCTAGAGGCGGTACAGATGTGATACGGGCGGGCATGGAAGCTCTAGTACCTTGTTGTACTGCCTCTAGCTTGGATACAAGATGTGATACAGGCAGGCATGGAGGCTCTAGTACCGTTGTACTGCCTCTGCCTTGAATACAAGATGTGATACGGGCGGGCATGGAGTCCATACAGGGTCCACATTTGCTGTTACTGAGCCTCTAGATTGTGCAGACCTGTAGGCTGTCGAAGTTGTTGTCCCAGATGGTCAGCGCTCCCAAATACACTAAATCTATAGGTACATGGTAATTCACCGCTGCAAGTAGAAACACATGGCAACAGAAATTGTACTTTAGTTATCAGAAAAATCCATAACCAATACATATACTAACCACATAAAAAATGCCAGATTCTTAGTACATAGTTTGATTAAAGTATATCAATCAACATGGGGGTGACCGTGCTTACAGATACCAGGTCTATGGTTTAATTATAACAAGCTGGGAAAGATGCCTTTCTCTGGGCCGAAGCCTACAAATAAAGCCAGGGGAAGTAGGATATCCATTTATATGATCTAATTCGGGGTTTTCCAAAGTGTGCTCCGTGGAGTGATTGTCAGGAGCTCCGACAGAGGGTCTGGGTCCCGCTCTACTCACCGCTGTAGCGGAGTTTGGATAGCCTGTACTGAGGAATTGAGCGTGCAGGACCTGTGGTTGGCATAGCCGACCACAGGTCCTGCACGCTTATTTCCTCAGTACAGGCTGACCAGACTCCACTGCAGCAGTGAGTAGAGTGTGAACCAATGGCAGATTATAATTGGGGTGACACCAACCCCCCTCCCCCCGGGCCCGAGACTCCAAGGGGACTAATGGCCGTTCCAATCACCCCTATTGTAATCTGCACTGCTAACCCTCTCCCTGGATCTGAAGACCATAACGGGTATTGGGGACCCATAATACTACTGGGGCGGCAATGGGGGGCCCTATTAGTGTTTCCCCGATAATAAGACCCTGTCTTAATATTTTTTGCCCCAAAAGAGGCACTAGGTCTTATTTTTGTGCGGCGGTCTTATTATACTTACCTAGTAGGCTGAGTCCAGGTCCCTCCCGCTGCTCTCCACAGCTCCAACACGCTTTCTGCAGTCCTCGACTGCTCATACAACATCACATCTTGGTTACAGTATTCATAAATCCCGCCTCAAGGAAGCGATGGCTGTGATTGGTTCAACCTCTGCTCAGCCAATCAAAACAGTGCTGGATGAACCAATGCGATGGCTGTGATTAGCTGAGCTATCGCATTGGTTTATACAGCACTGTTATTGATTGGCTGAGCAGTGGTAGAAGAGCCAATAAACAGCCATCCCGTTGTAGAAGCGGGATTTATCAATTGTCTTAGCCGTGGCCAATCACAGCCATCACATTGGTTTATCCAGCGCTGCATTGATAGGCTGAGCAACCGTCAAAGAACCAGTCACAGCCATCGCTTCTTGGAGGTGGGATTTATGAAGTGATGTACAAGCGGTTGAGGACTGCAGGAACCGCGCCGAACCTCTAGAGAGCAGCGGAAGGGACCTGGACTGAGCCTGTTAGGTGATATATTTTTTTTCATGTAGTGTAACTAGGGCTTATTTTCGGGGTGGGACTTATATTTCATGCCTCCCCCAAAAAAATTAGGTTAGGGCTTATTTTCGTAGAAACTGGATGCTACTGGGGCCGCTATCGGTATGCGGGGCCGCTATTGGTACATGTCCCTGTCCTTTTTTACACGACTGGAGTACAAAGCATGTGATAAGCCATGCCCCTAACCCCTCCCCTGACCAGACCTTTTGTAGGGCTCCATGAGAAGCTCTTGCTTCAAAAATGGCTCCATGGCTAAAAAAGTTTGGAAACCACTGGTCTAATTAAAGGGACAGCAGGCAGATAGAGGGGTAGGGGAGAGTGCACTACACCAGCGGAGGCAGCCATTACTCCACAAATGTACATGCAGCAGCAGCAGAAGAAGAAAAAATAAATCTGTACTTCCCAAATACTGTAAATAATGGTGCTTCTTGTTGTGAAGTCTAAATTGAGTTTTTGTTTCTGGTTTGCAGGTGCCAGTATTCCGCCCCATGGACCTGATGGTTGAAGCAAGTCCTCGTAGAATATTCGCCAATGCTCATACGTATCACATCAATTCCATCTCTGTCAACAGCGACTATGAGACATATCTCTCAGCGGACGACCTGCGGGTCAACCTCTGGCACTTGGAGATCACAGACAGGAGCTTTAGTATCCTTCCCAAGAGATCGAAAACTTTAGGAAAGAGTGTTTTCATCCGACTGCTTTTTTTACCAGGGGAATCATCCTCTTCTGCCCCTTACCCCATAGTGGCTGCTACAGCCTGAACTAAGAGGGGCTATCTAGTTCTATCCTGTAGGATAGGCCACCAATATTAGATTGTTGTGGGATGAGTCTTGGCATCCCCACCAATAAGCTGTTAGTAGGGGTCTCGGCATTCAGGCAAGCGTCGCCACCCCTTTATTGTTTACCAGACACAGCTGCGTACTTTTAGTAGTCGCTCTGCCTGGTATTAGTTTACTATACCATCATCCCATCCAGCTAAATGCAACTGAGCCGCAATACCAGGCATAGCCGCTACTGCCTGTTTTCACGTTGCAGTGTATTACAGTGGTAATGTCTGAGAAAAGAGAATCCTTGCATATGCTTCCCGTCCCTGTCAGCCGCTTCACCCTCCGTATCTTGCAGTACGTTTCCTTCACTCTCTACTCCAGATATCGTAGATATTAAACCTGCCAACATGGAAGAGTTAACAGAAGTGATCACGGCAGCGGAGTTCCACCCGCATCACTGCAACACTTTTGTTTACAGCAGCAGCAAAGGCACCATCCGTCTGTGTGATATGCGCGAGTCAGCGCTGTGCGATCGCCACTCCAAGTGTAAGTTAGGAGATCATCGGGAGTCTTTTAAATGGGTATTCTGGGCTTTTGCTATTGATGCCATGTCCTCAGATTGGGGTCTTCAACAGTAGACGGCTACTGCTGTTCAGATGCTAATCTTTTGGCCCGCTGTCATTGCAGCGGACCTGGGCATGTCGTATATCCCCCACCCCCTTAATAATAGAATGCCTGTCAAAATAGTGTAATGCAATACTAGAGTATTGCAGTATACTGCATAAACAATCGCATGGGGATTTAATAAAAATAGTAAAGATAACATGCCACTTTTACTGCACTATTAATGCCCAATCCCCCCTTCAACCCCGATCATCCTCCAAAAAAATGGTGCAACTGTGTTTGTTTTTTAAATTTTGCCCTAGTTTTTAAAAAATGTATCAATATATTATATGGTGCAGTAAAAAGTACCAATTAAAAATCCAACTTGTCCCTCATGTAACAAGCCGTGCTGTAGCGATGTTACTGGAAAAATAAGTTATGACTATTTGAAGTGGGGGGGGGGGGGGTGTCAGCAGGGAGGGTTTAAAGAAAACTTGTGGTCATGAAGACTCGACAGGTACTGAAGTGGTTAATGGTCCTTTTTTCTTTCCAGTGTTTGAGGAGCCCGAAGATCCCAGCAATCGGTCCTTCTTCTCAGAGATCATCTCTTCCATTTCTGATGTGAAGTTCAGCCACAACGGGCGATACATGATGACCAGGGACTACTTGTCTATCAAAATCTGGGACCTGAACATGGAGAACCGTCCCGTGGAAACATATCAGGTGAAGCTACAGGAAGTCGTAGAGAAAAGCATAGTCTAGGTTATGAAGAACCCAGGAACTAGACGTCTTTAAGTTTTCCCTTTTCTGTGGGGTGAAGAACTTTTGAACAGTTTAATTACAACAAGCGAGGGCCCCACCGACTGGAGTCATGTGACATCAAGTCACGCATCCAGAAATGTTTGTGATATGTCTGCGACTTGCACTGAAGTCGCACAACTATTTCTGAATGCAATTTCATCCCGAGTCGCCTGCAATCTATGATTTATAGCTCTCATAGGAGCTAAAAAAAAGGCTACTGATTTAGGTCAGTCAGTCGTGCCCAGCTTAAAGTGATCTCTATGCCGTAAAAGTCAATTTCGATCTGCGACTAAAAGTCTGGCAGGTTTGGATTTGGCAGCTGAAGTGTCGCGATCGCATCCCGTCATAATGTGACCGCATTCAATATCTTGTTGCAGTGTGACCTTGTGATCTTCATGTCCCCAGATCAGCCTAGGGCTACACCGCCACCTGAAGATCGTAGTATGGCATGTGTCATATCTAATGATTTGCCAGTGGCATTGCGATCCAACACGGCAGTCGCAGAAAATCCAAACCAGTTACATTTTGGTTGCAGATAAGTGGCACAACTATTCCGATACTTTCTCGCTCGCTACATGTGGCCCTAGCATTAATAACACGATGGAGCTTACAACATGCCAAATTTCAGAGCGGCATGCAGATCTGTTCTTGGTGTTGAAACACAGAAAACCCTGGCGGCCTACATAAGTCACTTGGGCACCCTTATATTTAACTGACAGGGGTCTCTTCTGGATCCAGCGCCCACCCACTTACGATCAGCGGATATTGTGAGAGCCCGGGGTAATGTGTCATGGCACCCATGGTGCGTCCGCCAGAGACAGATGCTTTTTGTAATGACACTCCATTCTTTGTTTTTTCTGAGTAAAGGGTTGACGGCAAAATCCCCCTTTTTGTGGTGTGCGTGTTACGTCCTGCCGTCAGTACTAATACGTTGCTTTACCTCTACAGGTACATGAATACCTCAGGAGTAAGCTCTGCTCCTTATACGAGAACGACTGCATCTTTGACAAGTTTGAGTGTTGTTGGAACGGACCTGACAAGTAAGTATAACGGAGTCCGCCGCTCCTCGTACCCGACAAGATAGGGGGATTATAGACACTAATTAGTGTTAGACTGATAGGATGATCCGCTCATCCCAACCACTATGCTGGGGGCTGCAGTCAGGTGTAGGTTGGAGCTGAACACCAAATGTAAAGGCCCCTTTCACATTAGACTATAGAGATCCAAGTCCCCTTGTGGAGCCAGACAACTTGTGTATACGGAGGCCTCCCTACTTTCTCTGAGGTTGGATGTTTGGTTCCCTTGGAGGTGCGCCGCCGCCAGAGTTGCCTCACCATTGTCCACATGTAAAAAACATGAACGTCCAGCCGAACCGGGCATTCATGTGCATAGGGGATTCGGGAAAAATGTCTGTCTGTGTTGGCTGGACAACCAGCGATCTTGGTCTCCGTTTGAGTACACCTTGCACCGTTATATACGGCTCAACAAAAAAAATGAAGGAACACTAATTACATATCGGATTTCCCATCACCTCCAGTCCTTATCATGTCTGTCACACATGCTCAGTGTGAACCTCCACTCATATTGGAAGAGAGGTGAGCGCCAATGGTGGACCTGCCAATTTTGGGGTTCTGTGGTGAATGCCAATTGAGCGGTGTGGTGCTGGGCTGTGAGCACAGGTCCCACTACAGAACGTCGGACCCTCATGGAGTCTGTGCATGACAGTTTGGTTAGAAACATGCAGACCATTATCCTGTTGGAGGTAATCTCGTAGGCCATAGCAGCGCTCCTCCGGTCTTGATGTTGGGTTGATGCCCTTCTACGGCCCGTCCAGCTATCCTCACGTAACGGCCCGTATCCCGGTATGTCCTCCATGCTCCTGAGACTGTGCTGGGAGACACAGTAAACCTTCTAGTGACGGTATGTATGGATGTGCCATCCTGGAGGAGCAGGACTACCGGTACAACCTGACTGCGCTGCAGGTAGCACCTCATGTACCGGTAGTGACAAGGCCACCAGCAAAACTAGAGAAAAATCAGTCAGGAAGGAGAGCGGAGTTGTTTCCAGTCCCTTTTTTGGGTGTCTTGCTGTTTCCTTTCCGGCGCTCCTGTTGTCACTTTCATTTGCACCAAAGCAGGCAATAGGAAGCAGAAGCGATTGGGAATCCATAACTGGACAGATGGGCAGCCTGGAGTGGAAGTAACTTGGGGTTATGCTGTGGAGTTTAAGTGCCTTCATTTTGTATTAACTCTTCCCGCTCTTCCCTCGCAGTGTCGTCATGACCGGCTCCTACAACAACTTTTTCCGAATGTTTGACCGCAACACCAAACGTGACATCACCCTTGAGGCCTCACGGGAGAACAGCAAGCCACGTATGGTGCTGAAACCGCGCAAAGTGTGTGCCAGCGGCAAACGGAAGAAAGATGAGATCACGGTGGACAGTCTGGACTTCAACAAGAAGATCCTGCACACGGCCTGGCACCCTAAAGAGAACATCATTGCCGTGGCCACCACCAATAACCTGTATATATTCCAGGACCGAGTCAATTAGTACTGGCCTTTCCATACAGGACAGTCCTTTAGTCCAACTAGTTCTAATAGTCGAGCCTAGAATTCGTCCCCCGTTCCAAAACCGAAGAAAACTTCTGACAGTGCGGGAACTTTTGCCAGTCCCTCCCCGTCTGACTTTTCCAGTGTTTAAGGTGCCATCAATTATCCTTTTTATAGCTGCGCGGGGTAAACCTGCTCCTGCTGGCTTCTCGCCCTGTGGGGGTAACAGCAGGAATTACTGTATTTTTTTCTTTTTAACCATCTTGCCTGATGTGTAGGGTTAATTTGTCTTTTTTTTTTATTTTGAGATGTCCATTGCAGTACCAGCCTGCGCTCTGAAATGTTCCTTCTGTAGGACTAAAGAGTGGTCGGGGGTTCAGTCTGTGCATTTTTTTTTTTTTTTTTACCCCCTTCACTCCATTTCTTTTCTTGTTTTCTGCTATTGATTTTTTTTTTCTTTTTACATCTTTCTTGCAGTCTTAGAAGTTAATTCTTCTGTACGTTCAACGTCCCGTTTCCTGCTCTTCTTCCCCATGGTGCCCTGCACTGGTTTAACATCCAACTGCTAGGAAAGCGCACAGGGAAATTGGGTTGACCATGGCAGGGTTGGAGGCATGGGGGTAGGGGACAAGGCTATTGCTGAGAGTTGTCTTGGTCTCTCATTTTAATGATGACCTGACTGTAATCACTTCTTTGCCTTGTTTGGCGTTTGGAAAAAAAAAAAAGAGGGGGTGGGGGGGAAACAAAAAGGACTTTAAAAAAAGAAAATAATGAAAAAAAGCCAAAAAACGAAGGATAAAAAAACTACTGAATAAAGACCATGAAAGAAAAGATGTGTGTGTTTATAGACGTTCTTAGAGATCCTCAACGCTCAGACATGATGGTTACTGTGGTGGGGGTAATGGCTTCCCACATATGGCCGGAGTCTGGGACAACTGGTAATGTCTTGGGGCACCTTTTTTATTGCTCCGGCGCCCATCGGCCTGTGTGAGGGTGCGTTACCACGTCGCTAACAAGGTGCAGGGTGAAATCTACTGCATATCTGTGACTATGGGTGAACCTGCCCTATAGGGGAAACTTCTCACAGGGAGTAAAGACTGCAGAGCTTCGTCAGTAGGGAATCCGCAGGATTTAGGAAGGATCATCCATGTGGAGCAAAGAATTAGCAAGGGGTTAAAATACACTGTAAAATGTAAAGTCGCAGCGCGGCCGTTTAAACACCTGAAACTCTGTTATACGTTTAGCCGTCTTGGTGCGGATTTGTGTCCTGCGTGCAAAAAAAAAAGACAGCAAAATTGACCCAACGCCTGCTAAAACGCCTCGTTCATAGCGCAAAAAAGTTGCACTAAGGTTTGCACAATTGCGCACGCACCTTAAGCCCACTTTACACACACACGTATTTTGACGTGTTCTGTATAGAAAGATATGGGCGAGCACCGCGCCCGCTGCGTGCGGTCTCAGAGCCAAACACAGCAGAAGCGCCGTGTATGTAGAGAGGTTGGGGTATCGTCAGGCTCCATCGCTTCTGGAGGGCGAAAAATGAAATCTTCAGAACACTGAGTCCACCATACGGCTGCGATCACTAAGCGGGAAGGAGAAGAAATCCCTTATATCGCGTTCCCTATGTGTGTGAATACAAGGCTGCCTGTCCAGGGGAGAACTGTCAGGTCTCGGCGGTGAGCCTATCTAATAGGCTCACTGCGGAAAATCGCAGCATGCCGCCATTTGAATCCCGCGAGCGGAGAATCACTATGCTCCTCCGCTCGTGGACACTGGGCTGCGATTTCCATGGTAAGCCTATGGAAAGCGTTCGCTGCGTTACCCGCTACTGGATTGTCGCCGCGGATAACACAATGACAACTCGCCCGTGAACAGGCAGACGTGGCCCCTTAAGAACGCAGCCGTTTTTTTCCCTTTTTTTTGTTTTATCGCCCCCAACCTTCAGAGTTCCATAACAGGCAGCCGTTCACCATTTTTAGTTTTTATGGCGGTGAAGGTTCAGTAGACGGTGACCCTTGTACACCACATCTCTATACAGTAGTCCTGGATTGACTGCCGTATTCTGACACCCATGAGATTTCTTTCACAGTCTGCTTTTTTGGGGGGGTACAGGGGACATTTTACTTGCACTTTATTCCGAATTTTTTTTAGGGAGACGAGTTGACCAAGTAGCAATCCTGGCGTTGTGTAACGGAGTTCACCAGGCGGGATAAATAACCTGTCCACCCTTGTATGGACTCTGTAATGCTGACTTGTGTTTTAGTTGTACATGTTGATGTGGAGGGAGGTTTTTGCCTCTGACTGGGTGTACTGGGAGTACCAAGATGGCTGGCCTGCAGGCTGTTATCAAGCTCCCAGCTGCAGTGACAACCCAGCAGCACCCTCTAGCCGTATCTGAGGGGTAAAACCCACAGGATTGGAGTATCCCCGGCCCTAGCTGCTGGCTAACAGTTGGCAGCTGCTGCAATGGAGTACCACATTGTAGCTATGCCCACTCCTTGTATATGCGGCTCTCACTGGTGCTGTGCGGGGTTAACGTATAGGTGGAGATTCATATTGCTGTAAAAATTGCAAAATTGGTGCAAGCCCAGCTTGTGCAAACATTTTGCCATTTTTTTGGCAGGTATGCCATAATGCTATACTGCTTTCCCCAAAAAGTGTGCCGCTTGTCAGGAGGGGGCGTAGCTGCCCACCACTGGAGGGGTGGGGGAGGGAGACTCTGAGCGGCACTCAAGCTGCCTGATGAATGAATGCTGCGGCGAGCAGCAGATCCCCGCTAGTTAGATATTAGTGACCTATCCTAAGGATAAGACCTCAGTATCAGAGACCCAGAAATCCCCGTCAGGCTGCTTCTGCATGTAGTGCATCACCACCCTCCCCGCACCCTCCATGTGGATGGTAACACTGACGTGCAGAAGATTTCAGCCCTTCGATGGAAGAGGCAGAGTCTGCTGCAGCTCCGTGTTAAATCCTCATCTGCGCTGCCGTTTTTTCCCACGGCGTTTCGACTGTGAAAAATCTGCACCAATTGCCCTACATGTGAACATATCCTAAAAAGTTACCTGTGCCCGCATCGCCATAAACCAAGTGATGGTGCTGTTAGGACGGGGGAGGGGGCTGATCATCGCTCAGTGAATGGAGGTGAAGCGGGGATCACTCCGGCCCACCCAGCTCCATTCACAGTAAATAGGTAGCAGTTAATAGATGAGCCGCCTGTTTACACGGACTGCTACATGGGGAGTATCAGGAATAGGTAAGTCTTCAATTTTTATTCACTTTAAACCTTAACATTTTTTGTGTGTGTCCTGGAAAAACCTCTTTAACCCTTTAAATGCCTCACTTAACAGCCTTGAACAGCCCCCCAGGGTGAGGTGCATCTAGATGTATTGGCACCTGTGGGCCTTCTAAAGGCCCCCGGGGCTGCGTGTATTTCTGCCTATTAAGACAAGCCTGTGGCACGCTTTAATAGGATGCCTGCAGAAATACAATCCACTACAATACTAAAGTATTGCAGTATATAGCATAAGCAATCAAACAAGTGCAAGTTCAATTCTCCTAATGAGGACTAAAAAAAGGAACAAAAAGTTACATTTTAAGTTTAAAAAAAAAAAGTTTTCCATTGTACAAAATAAAGGTTAGAAAAAAACTTTTCCTGTATTTATGATTACAAAAAAACCAAGCATAAAAAAGCCCAAATTTAGTTCGGAGGGCCGTGTCTAGAAAAGTAACATTATTTATCCCACATGGTAAATGTTAGAGAGGAAAAAAAAAAACATGGCAGACTTGCGTTTTTTGTTTTTTTTGTTCACTCGTCTCCAAGCTGAAATTTAATTGACCACAATGTTTGTATGTACTCCAATTTGGGGCGAATGGAAAACCACTGGACGTCCAGAGACGAGCCCTCACACTACTACAGCGAGGGTAAAATGGCAACAGGATCATTTTTGTGTTTGTTCGTCCCCCCTCCCTCCCTCCCCCCAAATGCAATTATCGTGCAATGGTAGTGAAACTGGGGACTTCATGTCTTTTTTTTTGGAAAGTGGGGATGAAAAATCAAACATTGGAGAAGAAAAAGGCCGGCGTCCCTAGCGAAACCGCGGACTTCTGTCAAGGATTTAATACAGCTCTGCCCATGGCTTTAGCCCCAGTCGATGGGGTATATCCGCCTGCAGCGGTGGCGCAGTGTCCATGCGGATTTTGTATGGCATGGTACAGATCATTAACATCCATCACTTTCTTTCCATGAAGTGGATGTCAGACTTCTTGTGTGGAAACATTTGTGCCCTCTGATTTATACTGCAGGTTTTCATGGCGTTCAGTAGAATGCCATAAAGGTGAAGGTACCTACTGGGGGCATTAAGGGGCAGTAACACATAATAGCCAGACAGCATCCCTGCAGCATCAGGGACTTCACATTTCCTCTGTAGCACCCGGCTCCTCCGCTACTGGGGGCACTATTACTACTGGGGTCACTATTACTACTGGGGTCACTTATTACCAGAGCTGTGACCCCTGACCACTTTCCCCAATCCTCTGCAGTGTGTCACGCAGGATGAAACCGCTGAGTGGAGGAGGGGGCAGAAGTCTATACTAGGGACACTACTGGGGTACTATTACTACTGGGGCCACTACTAGGGACACTATTATTACTGTGGTCTCTTACTGCTGAAGGCACTACTGAGTACACCATTACTACTGAGGATTAGAGATGAGCGAGCACGCTCGGTTAAGGCAGTTAGTCGAGTGAGCATCGCTCTTCTCGAGTAACTGCATACTGGTCTGAGAAGATTCGGGAGGAGTGAGAGAGATGTCTCTCTGCATACTGAGAAGATTCGGGAGGAGTGAGATCTCTCTCTTCCCCCGTCGCCCCCCCTGAATCTGCTTGTACCAGTATGCAGTTACTCAAGGAGAGCGATGCTCACTCGACTAACTGCCTTAACCGAGCGTGCTCGCTCATCTCTACTGAGGATACTACTGGGTTCGCTACTGGTGGACACCATTACTACTGGAGTCACAACTGGGTGCACTACTACTAGGGACACTGTTACTACAGGGGACATTGTTACTGTTGGGGCCACTCCTGGGGTCACCATTACTGCTGGAGACCCTACTGGGTGCACTGATACTACTGGGATTACTACTCGGGGACATTATTACTACAGGGAGCACTATTACTACTGGGGAGACTGCTATTGTTGGGGCTACTACTTGGAGCACTATTAATAGTGGAGGTCCTTTTACTACTGAAGACACTATTGGGGTTACTATTACTACTAGTGGCACTGTTAATACTGTAGGTACTGTTACCAATGGGCACTTTTACTACTGAAGCCACGACTGTGGGTGCTGTTACTACTGAAGACACTGCTGTGGGTACTGTAAATACTGGGGGGTACTATTACTACTGAAGACACTACTTAGGGTACTATTACCACTAGGGGCACTGTTACCAATGAAGACACTACTTAGGGCACTGTTACTACTGAAGACACTACTTGGGGCACTGTTACTACTAGGGACACTGTTACCACTGAAGACACTACTTGGGGCACTGTTATACTAGGGACACTTACTACTGAAGACACTACTTGGGGCACTGTTACCACTGAAGACACTGTTACCACTGAAGACACTACTAGGGGTACTGTTATACTAGGGACATTGTTACTACTAGGGACACTAGGACTACTAGGGGGACTGTTACTACTGAAGACACTACTTGGGGCACTGTTACTACTAGGGACACTGTTACTACTGAAGACACTACTTGGGGCACTGTTACTACTAGGGACACTGTTACTACTGAAGACACTACTTGGGGCACTGTTACTACTAGGGACACTGTTACTACTGAAGACACTACTTGGGGCACTGTTACCACTAGGGACACTGTTACTACTGAAGACACTACTTGGGGCACTGTTACCACTGAAGACACTGTTACCACTGAAGACACTACTAGGGGTACTGTTATACTAGGGACATTGTTACTACTAGGGACACTAGGACTACTAGGGGGACTGTTACTACTGAAGACACTACTTGGGGCACTGTTACTACTAGGGACACTGTTACTACTGAAGACACTACTTGGGGCACTGTTACTACTAGGGACACTGTTACTACTGAAGACACTACTTGGGGCACTGTTACCACTAGGGACACTGTTACTACTGAAGACACTACTTGGGGCACTGTTACCACTGAAGACACTGTTACCACTGAAGACACTACTAGGGGTACTGTTATACTAGGGACATTGTTACTACTAGGGACACTAGGACTACTAGGGGGACTGTTACTACTGAAGACACTACTTGGGGCACTGTTACTACTAGGGACACTGTTACTACTGAAGACACTACTTGGGGCACTGTTACTACTAGGGACACTGTTACTACTGAAGACACTACTTGGGGCACTGTTATACTAGGGACACTGTTACTACTGAAGACACTACTTGGGGCACTGTTATACTAGGGACACTTACTACTGAAGACACTACTAGGGGCACTGTTACTACTAGGGACACTAGGACTACTAGGGGACTGTTACTACTGGAGGGTACTAATAATACTGAAGACACTACTGCGGGTACTGTTACTAGCAGAGGCACTGTTACTAGTAAAGACACTACTGAGGGTGCTGTTACTACCAGAGACATTGTTGCTACTAGGGGTACTGTTACCTCTGAAGACACTACTGGGGGTCCTGTTACTATTGCGGGTAGTTAGTACTAGGGACACTGTTACTACTAGGGGTACTATACTATGGGCACTGTTACTATTGGGGATGCTATTACTATTAAGGTACTGTTACTACTGGGGGGCGCTGTTGCTACTGAAGACACTACTGGGGATACTGTTACTATTAGGGGTGCTGTTGCTTCTAGGGACATTGTTACTACTGCAGGTACTGTTACGATTTCGGGTAGTTACTACTAGGGGCACTGTTGCTACTAGGGACACTTACTACTGCGGGTACTATTACTTCTAGGGCCACTATTACTATTGTGGTTAGTTACTACTGGGGGCATTGTGAAAACTGAAGGCACTACTGGGGGCACTGTTACTATTGTGGATAGGTACTATTAGGGGCACTGTTACTACGAGGGGCACTACTGTGGGTACTGTTATTATTGCGGGTAGTTACTACTAGGGGCACTTACTACTACAGATACTGTTACTATTGTGGGTAGGTACTACTGGGGATGCTGTTACTACTAGGGGCACTATTACGGGTAGGTACTAATGGGGCCACTGTTACTACTAGGGGGCACTGTTCCTACTAAGAGTACTATTACTATTGCGGGTAGGTACTAATGGGGCCACTGTTACTACTGAGGGTACTATTACTATTGCGGGTAGGTACTACTAGAGGCACTGTTACTAGTGGGGGACACTATTACTACTGGTTGCACTACTAGTGGGGACTGTTGGGGCCACTAGAACAAGCTCAGACGATGTAAGTCGTGATAACCACGCCCCCTTCTACCGACCACAGTGCATAATCATTTTATATATCATCTCTGGTTGCTATGGGCAACACTTTTTTTTCCAACAACTACTAGTATTTTTTTTTTCCATTGCTACTTGAAAAGCCGCCCCAGAGCCGCTCTGGAACCGCAGGCTGTGAACTCCCCACACTTCTGCCACGTAACTGCTCAGCCAACCAAGAGTTAATAACGTGTTCTCCGAATCATGTGACCGGACAGCCCCGCCCCCACTCCTCAGGTGATGCTGCGAGGTGACGTCACACGGGGTGTGGCTACGCAGTGCGGTGCCTTCTCCCTAACAGACTGAAGCTGTCGCCGTCATGTCCGACAACAACAACGGGGAGGATCCCGCGCTGCACGGTGAGTGGCCCCCGGGCGTCCCAGTAGCCGGCCGCGTATTATACACCGGAGGATGGAGCGGAAACGGGATTCTGGGCGCCGCTCGGCCTCTCTGGGCGACACAGACGGGGGACAAGGCAACGAGACAAACATCACCGCCGGCCAATCACAAACGAGCGCAATGGCTTGGGGCGGGGCTTAATGCAAGAATGTTTGGTTTGGGCCAATCGGGATGCAGGGGTGGGAATTAGTGGGCGGGGCTGTGAGGAGGATGTGCACAGTATTGTTATTGTCGTGTCTGAGCTGATCGCTGCGTCCTGTATCCTTGTCATGTGACGTCATAGCGGGCTGTATCACCGCTCCCAACCTGTGGCCTGCTGGGAGCTGTAGTGCCACAGCAATGGAAGGGGGACAGCTTACACAGCTGTAGTGTGTGTATATATAAATAATACCCCCACCATATATATCATATCCACCCCAGAGGCAGGATTTATAATCTGCTTCTCCAAAAATAAGACACGGTCTTATATTAATGTTGCTCCTTTTTCCATGTACAGCTGTCTGCAAACTATTTAAGTTGACTATTTTGTAATTAACTGTAATTTCGGTTATTTTTGGAGTAGGGCTTCTAGCTCAAGCATCCTCAGAAATCCTGTAGCATCGTGCTGGGGCTTATTTCTGGGGTAGAAATTATTTTCAGGGAAACAGTGTATATAATACCCCCCCCCCCCCCCCGAGAGAGTATATATAGATAGATTGTGTGTGATGTATATACACCCCTGCAAGATGTATGTTTATAAACTCCTCCCTGCCACCCCTCCCCCTCCCCTAGACAATGATGGAATAAACGTTCTCTCTGTGATTGTAACATTGATATTAGTCAGCGACCACAATATCAGAGCGAAAGCTTCATTCATTGTGGAGAACCGACCCCTTATAGGGAGGCTCTAGTACCCTGCTGTACCACCGCTAGCTTGGATACAAGATGTGATACGGGAGGGCATGGAGGCTCTAGTACCCTGTTGGACCGCCTCTAGCTTGGATTTAAGATGTGATACGGGGGAGGGGGCATGGAGGGTCTAGTACCCTGTTGTACCACCTCTAGCTTGGATACAAGATGTGATACAGACAGGCATGGAGGCTCTAGTACTTTGTTGTACCACCTCTAGCTTGGATACAAGATATGATACAGACAGGCATGGAGGCTCTAGTACCCTGTTGTACTGCCTCTAGCTTGGATACAAGATGTGATACGGGCAGGTATGGAGGCTCTAGTACCCTGTTGTACTGCCTCTAGCTTGGATACAAGATGTGATACGGGCAGGTATGGAGGCTCTAGTACCCTGTTGGACCACCTCTAGCTTGGATTTAAGATGTGATACGGGCAGGCATGGAGGGTCTAGTACCCTGCTGTACCACCGCTAGCTTGGATACAAGATTTGATATGGGTGGGCATGAAGGCTCTAGTACCCTGCTGTACCGCCTCTAGCTTGGATACAAGATGTGATACGGGAGGGCATGGAGGCTCTAGTACCCTGCTGTACCGCCTCTAGCTTGGATACAAGATGTGATACGGGAGGGCATGGAGGCTCTAGTACCCTGCTGTACCACCTCTAGCATGGATACAAGATGTGATACGGGCAGGCATGGAGGCTCTAGTACCCTGTTGTACCGCTCTAGCTTGGATACAAGATGTGATACAGGGGGGTGTGGAGGCTCTAGTACCCTGCTATACCGCCTCTAGCTTAGATACAAGATGTGATACAGGTGGGCATGGAGGCTCTAGTACCCTGTTGTACCGCCTCTAGCTTAGATACAAGATGTGATATAGGCGGGCATGGAGGCTCTAGTACCCTGTTGTACCGCCTCTAGCTTATAGTAACAGCACCCCATTAGTACCCACCCCCAGTAGTGTCTTCAGTACTGTATAATTGCACGGCCCGTGTAATGTAGGCCTGTGTCGTACGAACATATTTGCGCACTTATTTCCAGTTGCTGACACATTATATTATATAGGGCAAATTGTTTTGGGGTATAATAATGTCCCCCTCTGTTCTCCGATCACTACTTCATGTGACAGCAGCAGTAATGGCGGTGGGCTCCTGTGCCCCTCCTGGTTGCCCAGTTGGTATATGCCACGCTGCCTGTGAAGTAACAACAAGGTGATCAGTGTGGAATATTGGCAGCACATGGCGGTGCAGCGGGCAGCTCCGCCCTCATCATGTGCCGCGGGCAGCTCCGCCCTCATCATGTGCCGCGGGCAGCTCCGCCCTCATCATGTGCCGCCTGATGTTATGCAGAGTAATATGTAATGACGAGACGATGTCATGAATGTGATAATATTAAGTAATCACCAATTCTACCTCATGCCGAATAACAACAGGAGATTGTCTATCTATCTCTCATATCTGATATCTCGCACCTCTCTCATATCTGATATCTCGCACCTCTCTCATATCTGATATCTCTCACCTCTCTCATATCGGAGATCTCTCTCACCACTCTTGTATCATAGATTTCTCATAGCTCTCATAACAGATATCTCTCTCATATCGCTCTCAGATCGCGGTCTCTTTCCCTGATGGAGCGTGACATCAGAGGGCGCAACATCTGATGTCCCTCTAATTTCTTCTGTCTGTCTGTCTGGCCTCATGTCTGCCACATGAGACATACATAAATGGACAGTACTGGGCACTGCTGGAGTACAACGCCATCCGGACCGGTTCCGTCATCCGGTACAACGCCGCCCGGACCGATAAGCGCTGCAGAATATGTTGGCGCTATACAGATAAAGATTATTATTATTATCCGCCGGTACAGCGCCGTGCGGACCGGCTCCTCCATCCGGTACAGCGCCGTGCGGACCGGCTCCTCCATCCGGTACAGCGCCGTGCAGACCGGCTCCTCCATCCGGTACAGCGCCGTGCGGACCGGCTCCTCCATCCGGTACAGCGCCGTGCGGACCGGCTCCTCCATCCGGTACAGCGCCGTGCGGACCGGCTCCTCCATCCGGTACAGCGCCGTGCGGACCGGCTCCTCCATCCGGTACAGCGCCGTCCGGACCGGCTCCTCCATCCGGTACAGCGCCGTGCGGACCGGCTCCTCCATCCGGTACAGCGCCGTGCGGACCGGCTCCTCCATCCGGTACAGCGCCGTGCGGACCTGCTCCTCCATCCGGTACAGCGCCGTGCGGACCTGCTCCTCCATCCGGTACAGCGCCGTGCGGACCGGCTCCTCCATCCGGTACAGCGCCGTGCGGACCGGCTCCTCCATCCGGTACAGCGCCGTGCGGACCGGCTCCTCCATCCGGTACAGCGCCGTGCGGACCGGCTCCTCCATCCGGTACAGCGCCGTGCGGACCGGCTCCTCCATCCGGTACAGCGCCGCATGTAATGGTGATCAGATAGTAGCAGGAAACTGATCCTGGGAGCCGAGGATCAAAGTCCAACAATCATATGATAGGTAACCGGTCTCATGTCAGTCTAGTCCTGTGTATCAGTAGGAACCATTTAGTGGTTGCACACACGATGCCCCAGTACGTCACTATACGGTATTTGTGTATATACAGTATATATTGTGTTTCCCCGAAAATAAGACAGTGTCTTATATTAATTTTTGTTCAAAAGGTTTAACTTTTTTACATGTATAGCTGCCTGAACACTATTTAAATTGACTTTTTACTTAACAGTTAGCAGGGCTTAATTTTGGAGTAGGGCTTATATTTCAAGCATCCTCAAAAATTCTGGAAAATCATGCTATGTCTTATTTTCAGGGTATGTCTTATTTTCAGGGAAACAGGGTATTTTGCTTCCCCGTCGCAGCGATGTGGCCAGTGGAGTCCGTAATGGAAGAAATGACCAGTAGGAGGACAATGGCCTGCCCCATCTAATACTGGGGTATGCCAGGACATCTACTATTGATCATCAGCGAGGGTCCGCCGCTTGGGATGCCCACTGTCAGTGCAGTGGGCCGGACATTGTAATCTGCGGTCGGTGTCGGAAAAGTAATAGGAGGCAGCACCCCATTAAACTTACTGAGAGTGAAGCGGTCTATTACACTTCATGACGGTGTTCAGCCTGATACACTGACAGCAGGCCAGCTGATCGGTGGAGATCCCAAGCGGTGGCCCCTGTCGTTCAACTACTGAAGACCTACCCTGAGGACCTATCTATAGTAAATGCCCAATATACCCTTTAAACGGGGGCTGTCTCCTCTCCTGGAATGTCTGGTTTAGTAAATACTTGTGTCCCCCATAAAATAACAAATCAGGAGCTCTGCATTGTGCCGTTCCTCTGTTATACTTCCTGGAAATTTAAGTAAAAATTGGCAATTTTGAGTTACTGTTCCCCTTGCACAGGCTGACATTGGCAGCAGTGACTGGATACTACCAGGCTGTGAAGGAACATTGACAAGGGAAACGTAACAACCAATTGTCAATTTATGCACATATTTCCAGGAGGAATAACAGAGGGTTAACCCAATGCAGAATTAGAAGGAGAAAGCCACAGGACATGAAAGCCAGTGCCTTTCAATAAGGCATGTGGAGACCGGTCTCTCGCCTCTTAAATGCGTCGGTTAGGAATATCTATAAGGTGTGATCCACCGCCTCCGTTCTGTCTTGCGGTGGTAACGCCGGCCTTTCTGTTATCAGCCCACTATGGCAGGACTTTCATGCCAAGTCTCAAGTGTCTTCAGATGCCGGATATGTTTTCAATTCTTCATAGGAAACCACTTAAAGTTATTCTTCGATGTTCCGTGAAGGAATGTTAGAAAACGCGCCAGCGTCTGGCCTGACTGAGCGAGCATCCAGAGCGCTCCTGTCCGTTTACTGCAGCGTGACCCCCAGTAATCCCTCCAGACCCCCGCCCGGGGGCTGTCACTCATACCGCCTCCTGAAAGGGACCCCCAGAGGTGTTTTTGTATCTGATTTCTTTTTTTTTATGAGCATTTTGCATTTTCCTTCCGGGTTATTGTCTAATAAACCCCATCTTGCGCCGGCGCAGTTACGTATCTTGCGTGCAAAGTTCTCATTTAAGGGGTTGTCGTTACAAAAAAAAAAATGGCTGGGCATGTTATAAAACAAAGTGGTCATACTCCCCCGACTTTGGCCCCCTGGGAGGCAGCTGAGCGGCTCCTGTGGCCCGGCACCTGGCCGGACGTCCACCAATCAGAGGCCGTGGCGTCACCGTCCCAAATTCCTGGCATCGTGGCACCCAGGATGTTAGATGGCTACCTAATGTACGCTGCACTACCCTCTGATTGGCCAGTGCTGATCATGTGAGCAGCTCCGGCCAATCATGGAGCAGTGCATTAGTAGTCTAAAGCTATGAGGCTATGTTCACACGGAGAGTGTGATGTACGTTCATGAAACACGGACCATTTTACCAGCGATGTCACTGTGATTTTCCTACGTGTGCGATTATATATTTTTTTCAATGATTTACATCCAAAAAAAATTGCGCGTGCCTCCAATAGGAAAATGTTTAACAATGGATCGCACTCGAATAAATGGCGCATGGCATTTTTTCACGCCGCCATAGAAAAATAGAACAAGCAGCGATTTTTCCAAGTCGGTCTGAGAAAAAAATCGATCATGTAAATGAACCCGTTGAAATGAAGGTTATTTTCCCGTGTGAGCGCGGTCCATCGCGGAATCAGACGGAACTTGTGCGAATACAGCCGTGAAGCCACTCTGTGGGCCAGCATTCATCCATACCGGTGGGGTTATATTACCCCCCGATTTGCTACTTTCGGGTCCCCTTACAGCCATCCAAGATGGCCAACTCCCTCTTCAACCTACCTAGTCCCCGTAATGCATTGGTAGTGTTAGACTACCAGTACACTATGCCTGGCGTCTGATTGGCCAGAGTTGCTCATGTGATCAGCACTGGTCGATCAAAGATCAGTGTACAGTATGGATTAGGTGGTTCGAAAATCGCTGCGGACATCTTGGGCAGCCGAAAACAGGACCCGGAACTGGCAGATCGGAAGGATGGCAGAGAAGAACAACTGTATATATATATCCTCCTGTACGGGACAGACTTCTTATCTGTCTTCTTAATATTGTTGCGTGTGTCGAACCTTCTCCAGGTCTCCTGTTTGTATAAGGCTATGTTCACACGGGTGAGAATCTCTGCCCGATATCGCGCTCGCCCGTGTGAATTTAGCCTAAACCCGTACCCCGTATTCTAGAGTGGTTTATATACGGGCAATGCAACCATTAAATAACAAGTTTATGTCTCCTTTTTGGACCCTAGAAGTATTAAAAATGTGTCCCCTTTTGCAGCTGCTGCTTGGCATTGAGCGTCTTTCTCCCGCCCTTACATAGAACGGGGCATCCGTACATATATTAGCCCCTGCAGCGAGCATATAATGTATGTTAGGTATTTCTGAAGCCTAGATCGGATGATTCCTGCGGAGATCCTTCTGTCGGCAGCTAGGGTTAGCGCCGGGATGACACGGCTTGATGGCTGATGCCGCCTTTGATGTTGATCCGGCAGGTCGGCGTTGTCCATGTCAGTCATTGTGTCTGACTACAATTAACCTGCATCTCCACCGAAGATCCTCCGCGGCGGCGGCATATAAATAGTGTCTGAGAGGATTACTGGGGTTTCTGGGGTGAATGCGGCGGAGATGCCAGCGTGCGTGCAGAACTGCACAATGTAGGAGCTGTGGCTGGTTCTTCCCACACCCCGAGGTCTCTGCAGGCTACTCGCCCCCTCCTCTTTCTCTCACAGCAAAGGAATGGATGTCTGGGAGTATTTCAGGACAGAGACTTACAGGGAAAAGCAGGGCAGATTAGGAGGGAATGGCTTTCGGGTAGGTTGATGTGAAGGAATTGCGGCGGAGAAACCCCCGGTGCCAAGGCGGATGGCGGCAAGTACAAGGCATCCTCGGCATCAGATGTGTGAGATATTTCATTGGGGATTGTTAGAATTTGGATTCTGTAGAGATTATTGTTGGCCGGTGATGTTGTATATGGGTAGTTGGTAGTCGGAGTAGTATATGGGTAGTTGGAGTAGTATATGGGTAGTCGGATTAATCAGAGTAGTATATGGGTAGTCGGAGTAATCAGAGTAGTATATGGGTAGTTGGAGTAGTATATGGGTAGTCGGAGTAATCGGAGTAGTATATGGGTAGTCAGGTTCACCCAGTGCCTTTGTATGGCACTGTAGGTCATTTACGTATATAACATTGCACCAATCACATTGCGCATTTTGGAGCACCTGCTGCATTTATTGCACTTGGTTACCACGAGGTCATTGTAAAAGGTTTCCTCCGCTAATATTGACTGCTTAACCAGACTGCGCTCCCCTGACATCCATCTAAACGTTTGTACAACAGGTTGTTTATACGCTTATAACTTGCTGTAGCGACTATTTCCAGTGACTATTCGAATAATAGTTGTTCTGTGTAACCCGACCTCTATGGGAATATCTGTGCCCGTTGACTGTAATCTTCTGATTTTCTATATCTATAGCCTCACGTGTTAAAACATATATCCTATACCATTGGGTGTACGTTTTTCTGCTGGTTGCCTTTTTATTGAAAAGCGTAGTCGACTATGCAGAAAAAATACAGTAAGTTATAGCAATAAGCCAGAGGGACCCTCTAATGTTAACAGGAGCCTGTGAGTGCGCCGATAGCCGAGTCCTTGCCATACTATCAACATAAGTGAGAAAAGTTGTCTAGATATAGCCTTAATTGTACGGCGTTCAGTCGGTTCGGGGTTGTGTCAGGGTTGGTGGAAACATTCCAATTCAACGATACATATTTACTACAGGAAACTTGGGTATTAGTGTATCTTGAAGCCACCAACAAGCACTGGTGGAGTCAAGATTGACAGGGGAGCGACGGCCCCTGTATGTGATTGGCTGCACAGATGCGAAGGCTCTAGGTCCTGGAAGGGCACTAATACATGTGCTTAAAAGGCATTCAGCGGCCAGAGCTGCAGACCCTGCTGGAAGGGGCTTACCGAGACAGAAGGACAGAGTTGCAGGAGTGCGGGCTACAAAACTCTGAACCACAAAAGCACAGGCAAGACTCCTTTACTGTGGCACACAAACGCCGCCTCCTCCCCCTCACACCCCTAAGCTCACCTTCACATCGCCGCTGCAAGACGGAGGGCACAGCAATGGGGGGAACCACTGTCACGGCCAGAAGCAGAGGACAGCTGCATGAGGCCAGGTATTTCAGTGCGGCACAGTACAGCAGCAGGAGCGTTTGCCCGGCCGCTGCCAGAACACGGCTAAACAGTATGCGCGGGGGAAGTACAGTAACAGAGCAGGCAGGCGGCGACACAGACGCAGCACACTGCCGCCAGGCGTCGCTGAGCCCTCATCCACCGGCCAGAGCCATCGCACACAAGCAGCACAGCGACGAGAGCGGTGAGCGACTCTGAGGGGAGCCTTGTGAATTGCATTTTGGCGTCTCTGGTGGCTTAGGGCGAGGCCTGGTTTTCGTATTACAGGTGATAATGTAAGGCTACATTGAAATGTTACCCTCACCATAAGCCACCACAGTCAGCAACAAGCAATGCACATTGTGCTGCTAGGACCTTGTAGCCTTGACCCTATCGGGAGCTAGGGGTGTGCGAGGGGTGTTCCTCCTGTCACACCCCTAGCTTCCGGTGGCGTCAAGATACACTAATACCGGAAACTTGTTATACGCTCATTGTCGAAAACAATCCTTCCTCTAGAAGTTGTTGGAATCTAATGAAACGTTCCATGTGTGATTATAACATTGATAGGAGTACAAGAGGGGCCTGGACTTTCTTCTTGAGCGATACAATATTATACGTTCTATCACCGATTACGGCAGAAAAGTCGGTGATCCGGGGATTATTCCAATTGCCAAATTGGAGTCAGGAAGGAATTTTTTTCCCTTAAATTAGAAAATTGGCTTCTATCCCACTGGGGTTTTATGGCTTCCTTTGGATCAAGATTGGGGGGGTAATAGTCTCAACTGGATAGACAATGAAACAGTTGAAGCTGCTGGTGCTTGTCTCATGATTAGTCGCTCCTCTCTACTGGTGGTATGTAGGGGGCGTCCTGAGCCCGGTCACCTTGTGTGCCCTCATACATCCACTGGTCCAACACCTCCTAACAGTCTGGTCAGAAGCTCCTCTCTACTGGTGGTCTGTAGGGGGGCGTCCTGAGCCTGGTCACCTTGTGTGCCCTCACACATCCACTGGTCCAACACCCCCTAACAGTCTGGTCAGATGCTCCGCTCTGTTGGTGGTCTGTAGGGGGCGTCCTGAGCCTGGTCACCTTGTGTGCCCTCACACATCCACTGTTCCCAACACCCCCTAACAATCTTGTTAGACGCACTTTTCTACTTGTGGTCTGTAGGGGGCGTCCTGAGCCCGGTCACCTTGTGTGCCCTCATGCATCCACTGGTCCCAACACCCCTTAACAGTCTGGTCAGATGCTTCTCTCTGTTGGTGGTCTGTAGGGGGCGTCCTGAGCCCGGTCACCTTGTGTGCCCTCACACATCCACTGGTCCAACACCTCCTAACAGTCTGGTCAGAAGCTCCTCTCTACTGGTGGTCTGTAGGGGGCGTCCTGAGCCCGGTCACCTTGTGTGCCCTCACACATCCACTGGTCCCAACACCCCCTAACAGTCTGGTCAGATGCTCCTCTCTGTTGGTGGTCTGTAGGGGGCGTCCTGAGCCCGGTCACCTTGTGTGCCCTCATGCATCCACTGGTCCCAACACCCCTTAACAGTCTGGTCAGATGCTTCTCTCTGTTGGTGGTCTGTAGGGGGCGTCCTGAGCCCGGTCACCTTGTGTGCCCTCACACATCCACTGGTCCCAACACCCCTAACAGTCTGGTCAGATGCTCCTCTCTGTTGGTGGTCTGTAGGGGGCGTCCTGAGCCCGGTCACCTTGTGTGCCCTCACACATCCACTGGTCCCAACACCCCCTAACAGTCTGGTCAGATGCTCCTCTCTGTTGGTGGTCTGTAGGGGGCGTCCTGAGCCCGGTCACCTTGTGTGCCCTCACACATCCACTGTTCCCAACACCCCCTAACAATCTTGTTAGACGCTCTTTTCTACTGGTGGTCTGTCGGGGCGTCCTGAGCCCGGTCACCTTGTGTGCCCTCATGCATCCACTGGTCCCAACACCTCCTAATGGTCTGGTTAGAACGGCCCGGTGTGGGACAATTCATTGATACGACCATCCATCTTCTCACATCCCAATAATGACAAGACCGTATATATTAATCCATTTAAAATAATGGGTTCTTTTTACATGCAACTTCTTCGTGTCTCGCAATCACAACGTGTGTGTGCAAATTTTCGTTTTGTAGAATAGGCGCCTCAAAAAATCGCGTCTATTAGAACCAATGATTTCCAATAGAAACGTTCAGATGAAGGAATACTAGACACGGAAAAAAACCCGTACAGAATATGTGACTGCGCAGCTCGCATCTCAGGTCCGTCCTGCGAGAAAAGACAGGACAGGACCGGATCTACCTACGGTGCGAGCTGTGTGGGACTCTCCATAGACTCCTATGGGAGCTGGCAGCACGCACCGCGCAGCTCCCGATCGTGTGATGGGCAATTGCACCGCTAGTTAAGCGCAGGACTTGATAGCTGCAAATGGCTCATTCACGCTTTTTTGTTTGCGCGGTTAGCCACGATCTTTTTGCGCGCCTATTCTGCATGAAAACAACCCCCCGTGTGAAGCAGCTGCCCTGCTTCTGCTCACGTGGGTCAGAAATTTGACGGAATTTGGTTTGGATTCTCCCTTTTCTTTTACTTTTTTAGCCTACTTTGTAACTACTCCAAAATAAGGCCGTGTTCACACCTTCCGTCACATGAGGGTTTTTTTTTATAAATGTCCAAAACATATTGCACAGCACGGCACTATTTTTTCCAGTACAAAGATGGCTACCATTACGTTAACCCATCGGTTCATATCCTAATTAATGGGCTACATCAGGCACCATTGGTGTCAGAAAAATAATAGTACCGGGGCGCAGGATGATTAATTTTTGGGTTTCTGGAGCTGAAATGTTGATGCCGGCAACAATACGGGAGATTTGGGTTAAAATGCTGATGATTTTGCTTTAAGGAGAACTTGTCATCACGCTGGACTCCATTATGGGGCCAGACATGATGGAACGGGGAGCGCGGAGAGCGACTCTTCATGTTCCCCTGGGGTCCTGGCGACGTGGCCGCGCACAGATGGATGTAGACGTAGTTTATGGGGCCAGACATGATGGAACGGGGAGCGCGGAGAGCGACTCTTCATGTTCCCCTGGGGTCCTGGCGACGTGGCCGCGCACAGATGGATGTAGACGTAGTTTATGGGGCCAGACATGATGGAACGGGGAGCGCGGAGAGCGACTCTTCATGCTCCCCTGGAGTCCTGGCGACGTGGCCGCGCACAGATGGATGTAGACGCGCTGGACGTAGTTTATGGGTCTCAGACATGATGACTGGTTCCCTGTAAGGTGCAGCTATGTGCCCGACAACTGTCCCAATGACTATCACTGCTGCACTTTCACACAGGAGCCATAGTTATCAGAGGCAAAGTGCGTCGGAGATCCCTTCCGGCCGGCCGCCTCCATTCACCGTGAACAGGCAGTCACAGAAGACTACTGATTTAAGCAATTATTCGGGCATTAATCGCCCCGTGTAAAGTTACCTTTAGCTAGAGCGATAATTACATCAAGAATCCTAATCCTGGATGAATTGTGGCTCAGCGTCCCGTGATTCTGCGACATGGCGCCCCATTTTGAGCCACGGCAACTATCACCTTTGTATACAAAATCCTGTGTTTTATGACGCGGCGCCATATTTCACCCATGTAGGTTCCTACAAAATGGTGTGCGTGTACCAGGATAGCAAGTAAATGCCTCATGCGTCTCCACCCCCTCCCCCTCTCGTCTTTTGATAAAACGTCTATTCGCCCTTTTCCTAGTTGTATCTGCTTCTAGGGCCAACCCTAGGGCTCGCACGATGGCTGCCACCCAGCTTTCCTGGACTCCAGATTGGCAAACGTATCGTCTTACCCAGTGATTCCACGGATGGTGTATTAGGCTGGGCTCATACGAACGGGTCAGATTCCGCATGCTGATTCCCGCAGCGGAGAACCTGAGATCGTGAGCGGAAAGTAATTGCGAATGGTCGCTGAAGATCGCGGATGTTTTTTCCGTGTCGATGTATGCGTATGAACAGCGGATCTCTCTCCCCTCCAGATGGCTTTTGTATCGATCTTCCAAAGAAGTTGCGAGCGTTTCCGCTGCTCATACGCAATGTTAAGACATCCATTGACTTTAATGGAGGCCGGCCACACGGAATCTGTGCTTGCGGAATGCGTAATTTGTACTCGCAGGTGTGAAGGGAAATTCGAAAATCCATGCCTTTTTAATCCCTGCGATTTACCGCGAATCTTCCTCACGGACGCGGTCGCACAATCCGCAATTCAAATCCGTTTGTGTGCGCCTGGCCTTACTGTATAACAGGACAGACCTGTCACCCCCGAGCCCAGCACAGCTTCCGCACAGCAGCCATCGCTGCCCACTGTTCCCAGAAGTAAAGTTTTTAACAAGTTTGTAAAGTTTATTTCTGTCCGGTCCTTTTGCATTCTGCACATAGTCCTCCCATGATGCAGCAGCTACGTGTCTGTCCGCTGGTCCAGTAAAGGGTTAAATCCCGCATAGTCCTCGGGTAATGTCATGTGCTGAAAGTATAAAGGGAGGGTGTCGCTGCGCGGTCATTACATGATGTAATTAATTGCCGGCTTCCTTCTGTCATTCCATTGTGCGTCGCTCACACACGTGAGCCGGGCTCTGGGCATGTCCTAGACGTGTCACCGCTCCGAGTTGGTCTATCACTGCCGCTCAGCTGTTTAATCTGCCGCTCAGCTGTTTTATCTGCCCGCTCCTCTTCTGTCTGTCCCGTGTGATAAGATTGCGCAGACGTTCATCCTGGCTGATCAGACGTCTCTCCTCGCAGGTTCCTGGGTGGAACTACAGATGAACGGCAACGGGAACAACATGGACAGCAACAAGAACGGAGGGGGTCTGGAGCACGTACCCTCCTCCTCCTCCATCCACAACGGGGACATGGAGAAGATCCTCCTGGACGCCCAGCACGAGTCCGGGCAGAGCAGTTCTCGGAGCAGCTCCCAGTGCGACAGGTCAGTGGTCCGCACCCTCCGCGTCCCCCCCCTCCCCTTTCTCTTATAACTGATTTAAAGGGGTCTTGTACAGCGGATGTTATGGCACTTACTCCATCTGACATTGTGATCCCGAGCAAAGATGTGGGGGACCCCAGTTTATGGGGGTGCTGTGTATAGTTTTTAAGTACATGTCCTTATCTGTGTACATAGACTTCAATGTAAGCAATGGGTGTGCAGACCGGCCATACACTCCTGTATAAGGGTGCCCATACAACTGTCGGACGAATGATCATTCATCTGACAGCACTTTCCCCGGCTCCTCCGTCCACGTGAATGATGTATGATTCACATGAACATCCAGCATAAATGATCTGCTCAGCCGAATGTTCGTGTGTTTAAGGAGGTGAGCTGTGGGGTCGGCTTATCTCCTGGGGAGCAAAACAGACATCATCTGTTGGGGGAACGTTGAGTTGCCCCCCATTCATAGTAGAAAGTCATCCGACCTGTCGTTATTGAGGGTCCGGACAAGTAAACTCTAAAGGGTATGGGGGCCTTAAAGGTGTATTCTGGTTGCGGACATTTTTTTTCACCTATTCACTGGATGGACAAAAATTGACAGATCAGTGGGGTCTGACCACCGGGACCCCCACCGATCCCGAGAACAGGGGTCCCATTTCCCACATCCTTCTCATTTCCAGGTGACTTCTCTCACCTGCAGGTCACTATTGCTCAGCCACCGCTCCATTCATTTCAGTAGGGCTGACGGCAATAGCAGAGCGCTTTGTACTCGGCTATATCCGGCAATCCCATGGAGTGGGACGGCGCACGTACAACCTGCACTCCATTTACTGCAGGGAGAAGGGACCTCTGTTCTCGGATTGGTGTGGGTCTCGGTGGTCGGCCTCCCACTCTATCAGTTTTCACCAATCCGGTGGATGGGTAGAAGAAAATGCCCGCAACCGGAATACTTCTTTAAAGCTATGTCCATACCCGGCCACAGAAAACCGCGCTAAAAAGCCTAGCGGGACGCACTGCAGAACCGCAGGCAATGTTCAACATGTCCTGTAGCTTCCATGTGCGATTATGTCAGGCGCCTGCGGAATCACATAGAAGAGGTTATAAACGACTTATTTAAATACCCTGCATCCGCTGTATCCGCTGTGGATGCATTGTATTTGCTTTATTTTTGCCAGTTGTATAAAACCGCAAATAACCTGCGTTGAAAAGGACGCGCAGCGGTTTATAAGCGCAACAGTCAAACTGATGTAGCTAAAGCCGATTAGAATTTTGTTCTTTGGGTTTTGGAAGACTAGTCTCCACACGCGGCTGTTCAGCTTCTGATCTTGGGGACTCATCAGATACATCAGGCTGATTTTTGACGCTCCTGAGGCTTGTTTCACACAACCGAGCGCGATATCTGACCGTGAAACTCCGCCCGATATCGCGCTCACGCACGAGCGATGTACCTGTGAAATCGAGGACCATCACTTCAGTACGGTTGTGATCCTCCGGCATGGCTTCCAGCCGTGGTGGACGATCAGTAAGTGGTTCACATTGTCTTCAATGGGAAACCTCGCATGCATATCGCACGGGGTGTAATCTGTTTTCCGGGCCCATTGAAAACAATGGTCGATGTGTTCTGAGGGAACGCCCTGGCCATGTGATACAGATACGGGGACAGTTTTAGACCAAATCGTGACACTTAATAAGGACCCAAATATATTATGGAAAATAACTTATCAATTGAGCTTCTCTGTAATGTGTCAGACTGAGCAGTGTGACTGCGATGGTAGGATGCACAGCGGTCCCTGTATCATCCGTTATACACTGAACGGCCACTTTGTTAGAGACCCTCGCCCATGCACAACTCGCGCTTCTCTGTATAGAAATTATCCATGTGACCCCGGAGTGCAGCATAAAATCACATGACAGGTTATCAGTGGATCAGTGCCAGTGTGAATCCACATCAGATGGGAAAATCTAGTGATCTGAGTGACTTCCAACGAGGCCCGATCATCGATGCTAGACTAGCCAGGGCCGGGATATCACTACCAGCTGCATGGGGGTTTCTCATGTAATGCTGCGGAGAGCTTACTGAGAGTGGTGCGATGGAGGAACACATCCAGCAAAAGGAAATCCTGAGGACCTTAACAACTCACCGATGAAAGGGGTCAGAGGAGGATGTCAGGAATCATTCTGATGAACAAGCACTGCATAGTTAAGCCCATTGCAGCCAAATACACCAACCGGTCCTCCAATTAACATGTCTGAACGCACAACTCATCATTCCTTACCACATATTATCTATAACAGCAGACGACCAGTTCCAGGACCGTTCTTGTCTAAGAGAAACAGAAAGGTGCAGTGGGGAAAAGGAGCACAAAAATCAGATCATTCTGCATCAGTGGTCAGGACCAAAAGTGTTAGTACATGGCTTCACTCTCATTGAAATCAAAAGGAGCGATGCCTCCTACTACATTTCCGGCCCTGACACCAATGTGGACGGAGGATGAGCTGATAGGCTGGGATCCTGAGTGGTGGACCTTCACCATTCAACTATTGAAGAGCTATCCTGGGGATAGGTCATCAATAGTAAAAAGTGAAAATACCCCTTTAAGGATAGGTCAGAAATGCAACAGTCTGAAATATTAAAAAAAACAAAAAAAACATTTAAAGCTTGCTGTGCCTCTGTGTGTACTCTCACTAGTAATATAATATGCCTCTGCTGTCCATTGATATTGATCTTCTGTTTCTCCCTACCTGCGTCCATCTCCAGCTTCTTATCTCCCTTCCTCTCCCTGGTACATTTTATCCCTCCTGCTCGGACTGTGTAATGACTTTTCTTTCTCTCCCCCGCTCCTGCAGCCCCTCGCCTGAAGAAGGGCAGATCACCTTTGATGTGGAGATGCACACAAGTAAAGACAGCTTCCAGGTAAGGATCATAAGCGTTCGCGCTGTATACATAAACACATCACATGTCTCTGAGCAGATGTCCCTGAGAAGCGCCAGCTATTTCGAGGACTTGGCACTCCATGTGCCACCTCGTCATCGTTAGCACCCAGCATATGGAAGCAGGGCGTCCCGTGGGTTCCTGTCGCTAGTAGGGGCTGCTTATATATTCTCTCTATGTACCTGGGGGAAGTACGGTAAATGAACCCAATACTTGTGTACTGTGTGATCTGGTGTCGGTCTAGAGGAGGAGGGGCTGCCAATTCTGCCATGGACTAACATGACCCATGTGACCCTTGTGTGATCTGTTATTGCTATGCCCATGCCATTTATTACTTAACTTGTTCGAATCCTGTGTATTATAGCTCAGAGCTGCATTCACAATTCTGCAGGCTTCAGAGCTTAAATCTCCCATAATTCTTTGCCGGCTCATAGTCTGAAATGAGCTGATTCTGCTGATTCATATTCTAGGACTAAGCACTGGAAGTGTCCCACTAGACACATCCATAGTGGCTGTACTGAGGGTAACAATAGGCTTGTTGACTATTGCCCATAACAATTGGCAGAATAGTGAGTGCAGCTCTGGAGGACAATACAGGGTGTAACTCAGCATCAGTACAGGATAAGTAATGTTAAGGCCCATTTACACTGGACGAGTGTCGGGCAAACGATGCCCGACACTCGTCCCTGTGGGCTCCTGCATGGGAGCTAGCACAGCAGGCTGGGTCACGGAGCGGCCAGCAGGGGGGTGGGGCAGTGCAGGAGATTTCTCTACTCTCGCTCCCCCACCCCTCTCCATTAAGATACACAGCGGTCGTTCGCTACTGAATGGTGGCTGTTTAAACCTAACGATGAGTGATGAGCTTCATCACTCATCTCTTATGCTGCATAAAAGATGAGCGACGAAGCTCTTCGTTAAAGGAGATGTCCCGCGCCGAAACGGGTTTTTTTTTTTTTAAACCCCCCCCCCCGTTCGGCGCGAGACAACCCCGATGCAGGGGTTAAAAAACCCACCCGCACAGCGCTTACCTGAATCCCGGCGGTCCGGCGTCTTCATACTCACCTGCTGAAGATGGCCGCCGGGATCCTCTGTCTTCATGGACCGCAGGGCTTCTCTGCGGTCCATTGCCGATTCCAGCCTCCTGATTGGCTGGAATCGGCACGTGACGGGGCGGAGCTACACGGAGCTACACGGAGCCCCATAGAGAAGAGGAGAAGACCCGGACTGCGCAAGCGCGGCTAATTTGGCCATCGGAGGCCGAAAATTAGTCGGCACCATGGAGACGAGGACGCTAGCAACGGAGCAGGTAAGTATAAAACTTTTTATAACTTCTGTATGGCTCATAATTAATGCACAATGTACATTACAAAGTGCATTATTATGGCCATACAGAAGTGTATAGACCCACTTGCTGCCTCGGGACATCTCCTTTAAGTTTAAACAGCTGCCGTTCAATAGCGAACGGCCGCTGTGTATCTTAACCCTTTCCAATCCACTGTCTGACGTCTTCCTACATTCTGATTGAAGCTTGTACAGCTCCAATGTCAGAAGACGTCCGACAGGGTATTCTTACCATCTATTGCCGGCCACTCCGCTGTCGGAGCCTCTGTGGCGCACACACACTGGCTTTAGTCAGCAGATGATAGCGTTGTACAACAGCAAAAAGAGAAAGCCTTTTAGAAAACCCTGAACAGATTCTGGTTGGTCGTTCAGTCGCTGCGTGCGTTTACACTTAGCGATAATCCTTCAGATCCTCACTGGTTTCGCGGGAACCTGAACAATTATCGGCTGATGTAACCCGGCACTAAGCTGCGCCAAAGTTCTAAGACCTGCAGCTGTGCTGTTTTATATAACCACAGGCCCTCTGTACTGCCAGTATCCTCACCCTATCATGACTTCTCCATATCGGGGTTCCCCTGCGTTCGTAAACCAAGTGCCCTCTATTTGGGAAAACATGACATGGGTGTACCCCGAGGCTGCGATCCTCCGCCTGAGGACGGGTCATGTGCCCCCTGGTTGAGAACTGAGCGTATATTGTTATTTCACTTCCAGATTCCCATTGTTAACCCATTAGTAGATGAGATGCTGCCCGCTGCAGCCAAGGGACGTTTTATGGCTCTAATTATAACTTTTCCAGTTCTTACAACATATAAATTAATTCCAGATTTGCTGCTCACACTAATTGCAATTGTTTAACCTGCATTTCTGTATCCCATGAAATATCATTACTGGTGAGAAGAATCAGGCGCCACTACATGACATGCAGATTCTACATGGGTCATTGGGTCAGGCGGGCCGTCCTTGGCTGAACTCCTCCCCCAAATCACATATTCAACAACAAATCAAAGATCTCGAATTTCCCTCTTCAGTACGCTATTGTACGGCCTCTAGCTTGGATACAACATGTGATTCAGGGTGGCATAGAGGCTCTAGTACCCTGTTGGGCTACCTCTAGCTTGGATATAAGATGTGATACAGGTGGGCATGGAGGCTCTAGTACCCTGTTGTACCGCCTCTAGCTTGGATATAAGATGTGATACAGGGTGGGCATGGAGGCTCTAGTACCCTGTTGTACCGCCTCTAGCTTGGTTACAAGATGTGATATGGGTGGGCATGGAGGCTCTAGTACCCTGTTGGGCCACCTCTAGCTTGGATACAAGATGTGATACAGGTGGGCATGGAGGCTCTAGTACCCTGTTGTACTGCCTCTAGCTTGGATACAAGATGTGATACAGGGTGGCATAGAGGCTCTAGTAGCCTGTTGTACTGCCTCTAGCTTGGATACAACATGTAATATGGGTGGGCATGGAGGCTCTAGTACCCTGTTGTACCACCTCTAGCTTGTATAGAAGATGTGATATGGGCAGGCTTGGAACTTATGGGTTCTGTATGGTATCCTGCAGCATATCGGTCCACATTTGCTGTAACTGAGCCTCTGGATCGTGCAAACTCATAGGCTGTAGATGTTGGCCCCCCAGATGGTCCCATACATGCTCTATTGGTGATAAATCTGGTGACCGGGTAGCCATGGTAGTGTGACAATGTTGTGGGGGCTCCTGTGACCCCCTTGTGTGCGGCTGAGCATTATCCTGCTGGAAGCCGCCATGAGAGGAACACATGTGGCTGCAGGATGTCCTGAACATATCGCTGAGCTGTCATTGTCCCTCGTACCACTACTAGGGGGGACAGACTGTCATATGCGATGGCTCCCCAGACCATCACACCAGCAGGGGGCAGTGTTCCGGTCCACAGCAAAGGCAGGATTAAGGCGCTCAACCCGGGGTCTCCAGATATGAACAAGGTCGTCTTAAGTACCCAAAAAAACCTGGATTTATTGCTGGAGACAACCCGGTTCCACTGTTTTGTAGTCCAGTTTCGTCTTTCGCGATAGGCCTGCAAAAGAATACAACAGTGGGTGACAAGGGTAGCATACGTGAGACCAAATATCCCTCAGCCAAGGGCCTGGAAATGGTTCCAACAGACACAAGGGTGTAACGATGGCGCCCCTGTCTCTGGATGGCAGACAACTAAATAGTTGGAGCTACTGATGCTTGTCGAATGACCAGACGCTCTTTTTTACTGGTGGTCTGTTGGGCATCCTGAGCCCGGTCACCTTGTGTGCCCTCACACATCCACTGTTCCCAACACCTCCTAACAGTCTGGTCACACGCTCCTCTCTACTGGTGGTCTGTAGGGGGCATCCTGAGCCCGGTCACCTTGTGTGCCCTCACACATCCACTGGTCCAACACCCCCTAACAGTCTGGTCACACGCTCCTCTCTACTGGTGGTCTGTAGGGGGCGTCCTGAACCCGGTCACCTTGTGTGCCCTCACACACCCTCTCGTCCCAACACCTCCTAACAATCTGGTCAGACGCTCTTTTCTATTGGTGGTCTGTCGGGGAAGTCCTGAGCCCGGTCACCTTGTGTGCCCTCACACATCCACTGGCCCAACACCCCCTAACAGTCTGGTCAGACGCTCCTCCCTACTGGTGGTCTGTAGGGGGCGTCCTGAACCTGGTCACCTTGTGTAGCCTCACACATCCACTGGTCCTAACACCTCCTAACAGTCTGGTCAGAACGGCCCTGGTGGGGGACAATTCTTCGATACGACCATCCAGCTCCTCACATCCCATAAATGCGCCCCTCTCAGACTCTGGTAACGGGGTGAAATCTCTTCTCTGCGTCGTAGAGGCGTCTAGTGGCCAACAAGCTCTACACAAGCGGAAGAAGAGGTCACTACACACAAGGAGCCTCCGAGAGCCTCTTATAGGCCAAGGGAGGAACCACTTTTAGGGCCTCAGGTGACAAGACCGTCCATCTAATCACCACAACTCTCATCATTTGTATATCTGTCTGAGATGGAACTGCAGGACGAGTTTTTTTTATTTCTACAAACTGTATACTGATCAGCCGTCACATTAAAGCCACCTGGCTAATATTGTGCAGTGAGCTGCGATGTCTTGTGTGATCTGACACGGTTCTATCATAACACAGGAACTTTTTAAGCATTTTTACTACCATAGCTCTTCTGTGGGATTGGACCAGACAGCCTTAACTCCACATGTGTATTAACCCCTTAATGGCCAAGCCTGTTTGCGCCTTAATGACCAGGCCAAAGTTTGTAAATCTGACATGTGTCACTTTAACATGGATTAACACCGTAAAGGTTTTGCATATCCCAGTGATTCTGACATTGTTTTTTCCCCACATGTTGTACTTCATTTAGGCGGAAAAAATAGACCGATAGAATCTGTGAATATTTATTAAAAAGGGACAAAATTGGGAAAATTTTGAAAAAAATCGTCATTTTTTTTCACCTTTTCAACTGCAATATCTCAAATATGTGCAAACATAATATAGAAATTTTTGATACAATATATATTTCCATCTGTTTACCTTATTCTGGGCGCACATTGGAAAACCTTTTTTTTTTTTTTTTAACCATTTAGGAGACGTACAAATTTAACATTAATTATCAACATTTTGAGGAACATTTTCTTTTCCTGCACCAAGCCAAGATGGTAAAGGCTCATAGGAGTCAGAATGATAGTTACCCCCACAAATGATGCCATTTTAGAAACTGCACCCCTTAATGTATTGACTAAGGGGGGTCAGGAGTATTTTGACCCCACAGTTTCTTTTCAGGAATTAATGCAATTTGGACGAGAAAAATATAAAATTTCATATTTTTGCAAATATGTAATTTTAAACACAGGATTTTTTTCTACAGTGCACATGTAAATGAGGATTTGCACCCAAAAATGGATACCCCCATCTGTGCTGTGTTTAGAAACATACCCATTGTGGCCTTAAAGGGGTTGTCCCGCGAAACAAAGTGGGTCTATACACTTCTGTATGGCCATATTAATGCACTTTGTAATGTACATTGTGCATTAATTATGAGCCATACAGAAGTTATTCACTTACCTGTTCGGTTGCTAGCGCCCTCGTCTCCATGGTGCCGTCTAATCTTCAGCGTCTAATCGCCCGATTAGACGCGCTTGCGCAGTCCTGTCTTCTTCTTTTCTGAATGGGGCCGCTCGTGCCGGAGAGCGGCTTCTCGTAGCTCCGCCCCGTCACGTGCCGATTCCAGCCAATCAGGAGGCTGGAATCGGCAATGGACCGCACAGAAGCCCTGCGGTCCACCGAGGGTGAAGATCTTGGTGGCCATCTTCACAAGGTAAGTAAGAAGTCACCGGAGCGCGGGGATTCAGGTAAGCACTATCCGTTTTTTTTTTTTTTTTTAACCCCTGCATCGGGTTTGTCTCGCGCCGAACGGGGGGGCTATTGAAAAAACAAAAAAAAAAACGTTTCGGCGCGGGACAACCCCTTTAATCTTCTGTCCGTATGCACAACGGGGCCCAAACCGAAAGGAGCAGCCGGTAATTTTCAGAACAGACATTTTGTTTGAAGGCGTTTTTGGCCCCATTGCCCACTTGTAGAGCCCCCGAGAGGCCAAAACAATATAGAACCCCCACAAATGACCCTATTTTGGAAACTAGACCCCTTAACAAATTCATCTAGGGGTGTACTGCGTATTTCGACCCCACTGTATTTGAATGAATCTAAGCAAAGCAGAAGGAAAAGATTACGATTTTTATTTTTGTAGCAATTATGTCATTTTAAAAATAGTTTTTTTGTACAGCACACATAGGAATGAAGAATTTCACACTAAAATGGATCCCCCTGCTTGTCCCGTGTTCAGAGACATACCCATTGTGGCCCTAATTTTCTGTCTGTATGCAGAACAGGGCCCTAACCTAAAAGAGAGGGGGGGGGGGGATTCAGAACAGACATTTTGCTGGAAGGTGTTTTAGACCCCGTTGTCCAATTGTAGAGTTATTGAGCGGCCAAAACGATATAGATCCCCCACAAAATCACACTTTGAAAACTAGACCCCCTTAACGCATTCATCTAGCAGTGTACTGTGTATTTTGACTCCACCGTTTTTGAATTAATCAATGGCAATTGTGTCATTTTAAAAAGTTTTTCTTGTACAGCATACATAGGAATGAAGACTTTCACCCCAAAATGGATCCCCGTTTGTCCCATGTTCAGAGACATACCCATTGTGGCCCTAATCTTCTGTCTGAATGCACAGCGGGGCCCAAACTGAACGGCACATCAAACTTTAACTGTCTTTTAATCTTTACGTGATCGCCATTATCCATGGATAATGGCGATCACGTGACCGAGGAACACTCACCGCAGCACCCCGTGACATCTCAAAGCTTTCGGCTACCTTTAGTAGCCAGGAGCAAGGAGATTTTAAATTTCCCCTTACCCTCCCCAGCTTCTGTGCTTGCGTCCGCCATTTTGGCGACGGGTGCATGCACCAAAGCTGGGGAAAGGTCCACGGATAAGGATCCTGTCGGGGGACATTGCGATCACGTGACTGGGAACCGCATACTGTGGCCCCCCATGAAATCTCTAGGCTCTTGGCTACATTTAGTAGCCAGGTGCAGGAAGATTTTAAATTACCCCGGCAATCTGCAGCTTTTGCACCTGCATCCGCCATTTTGGGAACGGACGCATGCGCAGAAGCTGAGGTAAGGTCTGCGGATGAATCCGGGGGCTTTAGGTACCTAATTTTATCTCCCCTTACGGCTATGATATGATATGAGGGGAGATGAAACAAAATGTTTTCTTTTTTTTTTTACACTTTAAAAAAAAAACTTTTTAAAACTTTTTTTTTAACTTTTACATGATCGCTGTTATCCATTGGATAGCAGCGATCATGTGACCGGGAACTGCATACAGCGGCTCCCGGTGACAGCTCCCTGTTCTCGGCTATTCATACTAGCCAGGAGCAGGGAGTTTTTAAATTTCCCGGGCCTCCTGGCCCTCTACACATGCGCGTGATGTAATGCGTCTGGCGTGCATACGCAGACACCGGCGGTGGGTCTGGGGAGGAGAAGGAAGACGCCGGACAGCGCAGAGGACCGGGGGTGAGTATTCTCAGCACCCCTTACAGATCCGATCCGTAAGGGGAGCTGCAACTTTCATTTTTTTAAACTATCCATAGACTTTAATGCGATCACCAGTATCCGGTGGATACCGGCGATCGCATGACCGGGAATGGGGTCCCGCGACCCGGGATGACCGCTCCATGCTGTCGGCTACCTCCGTAACTGACAGCATGGAGCTGTCACGTCCAGAGCCTGCAGGGCTGTCATTCCCAGAGGATGCATGTTTTTACGTCCTCTGGGAATTAAGCCCAGCAGGCCAGGACATAAAAAGGCAATGGACTGGTCACTAAGGGGTTAATTAGCCATGATCCTGTTGCTGGTTCACCGTCGTTCCATGGACCACTTTTAGTAGGTATGTGCTACGAAATTCTAAGAACGCCCCACAAGACCCTCCATTTAAGAGATTCTCTGACCCGGTCATCTAGTCATCACACTTTGCCCTTGGTCACAGTTGACCATTTTACTACTTCCAAGACATCAACTTCAATAACCGACTAATCACTTGCTGCCTCATGTATCCCACCCCGACGGGCGCCATTGTCATCAGAGGATCAGTGTTAAGCCCCATTTACATGCAAAGATGATCACTCAAAATTCATTCAAAAGATAGGGATAATGACAGTTTGAGCGATCATTTTGCATAAGCTGCTAATGGGCACTAATACCCATTAGTAGCTTATTAGCTTCATTTACATGTAAATGAGCCTCCAGAGCTGTATGCAAAGAACAGCAGGTGGTCTGTTATCTGCATACAGCTTTTTTGTTCTACTGCGGGACTGCAGCTGAATACAATGTTATCAGCGCTCCCGTGGAGAAGCGATCCCGTCCGAACGATGGATTTTAAGCTGAACTAAAAATCATCGTTCAGCCAAAAAGTAAACGATGGTATCAATTACACGCAACGATTATCATCCAAAAGCCATCATTTGAGCGAATTTTGAGCGATAATCGTTGCGTGTAAATGGAGCTTTATTCACTTTACCTGTCAGTGGTTATAATGTTATTAATGTATGTTGACTGCGTTAACAAGCTTGTAAAGAGAAGTTTGGCTTCCATATGAGATGGTGATCTCGTAAGTGATTTATAAGACTGATACTAAGCACATAAGTGATTTATAAGACTGGTAAGAGATTTATAAGACTGATACTACCCACGTAAGTGATTTATAAGACTGGTAAGAGATTCATAAGACCGATACTACCCACGTAAGAGATTTATAAGACTGGTAAGAGATTCATAAGACCGATACTACCCACGTAAGTGATTTATAAGACTGGTAAGAGATTTATAAGACTGATACTACCCACGTAAGTGATTTATAAGACTGGTAAGAGATTCATAAGACCGATACTACCCACGTAAGTGATTTATAAGACTGGTAAGAGATTTATAAGACTGATACTACCCACGTAAGTGATTTATAAGACTGATACTACCCGCAGCTTAAACGTGGAAATCTTTTTGAAATATCTTGCCTGGGTTATAAAGCAAATTACATTGACGGGAACAATGCTGGAAATCGGTAATTACATGGGTGCATCCAAATATTTACTGACGAAGTAAGTCCGAACGCTGGAGTGTTTTTATAGAGCAGACGAACCTGCTCGGTCACTTACTCATCCCCGTACTTCACGGTGTCCTCTGCTCTTTATACCTGCACGGGGCTAAGTCTAATGTGTCCACATCATATATCACCCTTCGTGTGTCCTTCTGAACCCCGTCTAAGGGTGCATTCACACGCAGCTAACCCGCAGGTTAGGGTTACATACAGTACAGTTACGCCTGAACATCCACAGCATTGTTTTTGAGGTATAAGGCATCCGCCTGTTAGGGCAGCACTTTGTAAGGCAGGAGGAGTCTGCCCGCCGCTCCGTAGCTTTATCATCCTACATCAGGAACACCATCAGCCTGTTATCTAATGCCTGCGGGTATGAAGTATGGTAACCCAGTTAGTGACAAATCACTGCCTAATCTGTATCCTGCTATTTCAGGTTTGTCCCGCACGGATCACGGTCTTTGTGAAGCACTTATAGCCATTGTCCTTATGGACAGACAAGACATGCAGGGCTTGAGTGGACCTTAAAAAGTGCAGATGTGAACGTAACCTTAATTTGATACAATTATTTGTAGGTGCTCAGACCAGAATTAAAAGGGTTTTCTGGCACTAAACTATTGATAACCTACAGTATCTTCAGGATACTTAACAGTTGATGTGGAGGGGGGTCCACTGCTTGACTTCTACACTGATTGAACTGACAAGAGTGCTTGTGCACTTCATTCCATGCCAGGCACAGCTCCATGCATTGTATAGTGGCTGTGCACGGTATTGCAGCTCAGTCCTTTCACTTAGGGACAGAGCTGCTCTCAGGCCATGTGACAGATGAATCTGATGTCACATGCTTGAGAAGAGGTTGCTGTGTGAACCGTGCCATCTTCAATCAGTTGATTGGGAGGGATCCATTGGGAGAATATTCTAGATCATCAATAATGTAGTCCCAGTAATCCCCTTCTAGTCAATGCTTCTCACATTTGTTGACTACAGGGTATCTGTATGAAGACTGAAAACAGCCACTAAAGTAAGAGCAAATGCCAAAAGGTGTCATCCCCCGGTCCGAGTTACCTAAAGTGTAACTTGTATTAGTTATAACTGTAAATTCACTTGCTAAAGGTTAAAAATCCAGATTGCCGGCTGCCTGAAATAGACCCTCATCTGCTAAATCACCCGTATGATTTACAGATTTGCCCTATTTCCCAAGGACATGAGAGGAAGACTCCAACTCCCTCCTCCGTACAGGAAACTGTTTGGACTACATGATCACAATCAGGGGCAAAGGATCATAAATAAGAAAAAGGGCAAAACTCATCAGGTTGTACACCCATATGCAAGTGAAAACTGCCCTAAACTCCCTGCACCCCAGGTGGAGGACTCCAACTCCCTCTACTTCTTTCTGCTCAGTTTTTATACAGATGTAGCAGCCTATGCAATGCAGAACTGTCTCACAGCAAGACTGTCCTTGTTGCCCCTAGCAACCAATCAGGGCTCAGCTTTCATTTTACCTCAGCCATTTCAGAAACGAAAGCTGCGCTCTGGTTGCTATGGGCAACAAGGACAGTCTTACTGTGAGACCATGTTGATACACAAGGCCCAATAACGTCTTGGCATGTATAATGTGTAACCTGTGACGGATAATGACCCCATAGTGCTGTCATATGAAACATGCTGTCAGAATATGGTCCCCAATAGCTGTTTAGGGAGGACCACGAATTGTCCACACAGGTACATACATATCCAGGGGGGGGACCACGGAAAAGTAGCTGGGCGCCACACTCTTATGAAAGCGATCTAGAAAAAAAATCTGTCCTAATTACTCATAGTAACCAACCACAGCGCAGCTTTAACCCCTTAAGGACACGGCCTATTTTGGGCTTAAGGACGCAGCGATTTTTGGCAGATTTTCATCAGAATTTTTCAAAAACCATAACTTTTGTATTTTTCCGTCGACGCGGCCGTTTAAGGGCTTGTTTTTTGCGTGGCGAACTGTAGTTTTTATCGTTGCCATTTTCTCGTACATTGACTATATTGTAAAACTTTTTTATACATTTTTTATGATAGCAGGGAGAGAAGACATCAATTGATGACACAATACATTTTTCCTGCAGGGCGGTACAATTACAACAATACCAAAATTCTTATATTTTTTTTAGATTGTATCACTTTCCTGCAATAAAACCCCTTTTTTGATTTTTTTTTTTTTTTCCCCCCTGAATCGCTGCATTCAAAGTCCTATAACTTTTTTATTCTTTTATGTATGGAGCTCTGTGAGGGCTTATTTTTTGCAAGACGAGCTGTAGTTTTTAATGGTACAATTTTGGGGTACATACGGCTTTTTTGATCACTTTTATTGCGTTTTTTGGGAGGTAAAATGCTAAAAATTAGCATTCTGCCTCAGTTATTTAGCGGTTTTTTTTTTACACTTTTTGCCATGCAGGATAAAAAGTGTGTTCAACTTATGGACACGATGATACCACGCTCCCTCTGTGAACCCTTCCCAGGCCATGATCTACATAGATCGCGGCAGAGAAGAGGTTAACAGCAGGGGTCGCATCTCTGATGCACCCCCGCTGTTGCAGCGGGAGGCCGGCTATCAGTGACAACCGGCTCCCGCTGCTCTCACGCTATCCACATGACGTGAGAGTACGTCCAGTTGCAGGAAGTACCCCGCTGCCATGACGCACCCTTACGTCATGTAAAATTAAAGCTGCGCTGTGATTGGTTGCTATGGGCGGCAAAGCTTTTTTTTTTTTTTTTTTTTTTTTAAAGACTACTTTCATAATTGTGTGATGCCGGGCTCATTTTCCATGGCGCTCCCTGTATTTGGCCATAAAGATGAGATACCACATGGACACAGCTGTGTAAACCAGCACATATTTACCCATAATCCACCTCACTCTAGAGTAGTGTGTCCAGGCTGGCCATGGAGAATAATAATATTATTACTTCATATATACATTATATCATTCAAGCTGCTCTGAGATGTCCGTAACCTTATTGGTGGGGCATTGTCCTCACAAATAAGAGTACAGACAATAAAAGGGACATTTTTAAACCCATCTGCCTCATTGTTTTTTTTTTTTTTGCCTTCTTCTGGATCAACATTGGGTAAATGGGGGGAACAAGATGGACACGTTTCTTTTTTTGACCTTACACACTATGTTTCTGTTACCACATGCATATCTAAATCCAACCGTCTAAACGCAGCAACAACGGTGTATCCAAATAATAAAAGCAAAAACACTTTATTGCTCCATGTTTAGAAAAAACAGGCAACGTTTCGACCTTGCGGTCTTTCTCCAGCCTGCAGTAAACTCACCGTGCACACCTTATGTACAATAGTGATAAGGCCAATATTTTTTTGCAGTCTGAAGAAGAAGATGGAGAAGTAGAGAAAGAAGAAGAAGCGTTAAAGAAGAGCGCAGACTGGGTATCCGACTGGTCTAGTAGACCCGAAAACATCCCCCCAAAGTAAGTGGCTGACTAATATTGTGCAGCGTGCGGAAATATTTGGCATACTTGTGTGATCCCTGCAGCCGTCCCGGCCGCTGCCTCCCTCTGTTTTCCTCCGGCGTTCTCATGTGGTATAAAGAAGTCTGTTTTTTTCATTAGTCTTTGCAGAGCTGCGCTACGTGAAGATATTACAGAGCGGCCAAATGTTCCCACAACTGTTTTATGGAAAATCGCCCTGATTATGGGGGCTTTTATTCTGCATGAAGAAAGCAGGAAATACACAAAAGGCCCCATACATCCCTTTAGGTGTCGTACACATGGCTACTTTATGGTGTTGTAATATGGCACCCATAGGAGCCTCACTGGACCTCTGTATACCTCCGATAGCATACAGTACTGGAGGGATTTGATGCTGTATTATGGCGCTAGAAGAACTGGTGGCGCATGGAGTACAGAGCCGTAGAAACTATGTCTGCCACTGCAGCGTCCCAGGAGCGGGTCTCAGCCTAGAAGACGGCGGGGATTACAGTAGGGCCTTGTCACAGTGGTACTACAGTCTCCAACCCGGAAGGTAACCAGGGGCGGAGGGCAGGCTATCAAATGGGGTTGGTTGCTTACTTGATTCTGTGGTTGTCACGGGTGACGCCACCGTTCCTTCCTCCGCAGTGAAACTGCAAATGTAATAAAGTTCACACACATGGGTAGTAGGGAAAACACGCAATTGCCAGGAACAGTCAGCAACTGGAACTTTACTTGGAACAACTTACATAAGCTACAGTGCAGTAGATGAAAGTGGCTGTAGCAAACACACCAGTGCAGGCAGAATTAATGGTGACAGGGAGGCAGACACAGGATGACACCATGCCCACAGTCCAAGTTATCTGTGCAGCACCACTCCTGGAAAAGATAGTCCGTAGGAGAACACGAACTCTCTACTGGTCACTCACATGTCTTGCAGGAACTCTGCACAGTGGACTTCACAATTCAGGCACACTTCAGGGCTCGGGTCCTTGGGAAAACTTCAAGGCCACCTCTCTGCTTCTTCCGTCTTCACCACATGCAGATTGAAGGTGCCTGCATGCGGGCCACACTCCAACAGAACACTCTACTTCCAACTCAGGCCCCAGCCAAGACTCGAAGCAAAAAGCCCAATCATCCAGCTTGCAACCACATATAAGAAACATGGTCACATGACTTACACAAGATACATTTCCAGACATGACCCAGACAGTAACCCCTTCAGTGCTGCAGCTAGGCAATACACGTCTTATTCATGCAACATAAAACGTACTGACCATGCTCATAAGACTATATAGATCATCCAGCACCTTCCTGAAACATCTATAAATGAACTTCTGTACACTAAGCACCATATAGACTGTCTTATGCATTAGGCCTTAGGGAAGTGGGGAAGCCCAAATGTATCTGTAGGCACCAATTCACCTGACGGAGCCCTGTCTTTGGTTTACCTTTAGGCCAGTTTCACACGAGTGTATTTGTAACGTGCCCCAGCGGGTGTTATTACACGGGCGAGTGCGATATCAGGTCATGAAACGTGGCCTAATATCACGCTTGGGAATGTCCGATATGCCCACAGATGTGAAGCGTTTCTGTGTCAAAAAATGCCTTGCATCACTTCAGGGAAGCAGCGATCCTTCAGCGCAGCTGAAAGATCGGCAAGTGTGTCCTATTGTCTTTAATTGGAAGCCTCACATTGTATTCACCTCGTACGCCGCACAATGCTTCTGCTTTCCCCTGAAAACATTGGGCGAGACTCCCCAAGGGAACGCCCAAACGGTATTATTGTACCATTTCACCACCGTAAGTTAGGGGTGGTGACAAGGTACCAGCTGTCAAAGAATTTACTAACGCCCCCAGCCTCTAATTGGCTGGGGGGCGTTACTAAATTCAGACAGGGCAGGAGGATGGCGGCGAGGCAGGGAGCGGCCGCGCAGTCAGAGGCAGAAGCGCCGGAGGACATCGGCCACTGCTATTCTGCGACAGCATAAAGACAGCGGCCAGGCTGGGTGCGGTGGCACACACAGAGGCGGCAGAAACGCCAGAGGACACCGCCAAGGCTGGAAGCGGCGGACTCTTCGAATACTCCAAGTGGCGTCCTGGCACGGTAGGAGGACCGCGGCAACAGTCGGTGCGGCGGGTGAGGCAGAGGCAGCGGCTGAGCCACATGGTAAACGGCCCCCATGAGTGAGTAACCGGGGCAATTGGCGCCGGGTAGGGAGCTGACAGCCGGCTGCAAAGAAATGGCTGCACGGAGCACTGAGGGAGCACAGGGACAGCAGCAGCGGCTGGCCTGGAGGGTTAGGGTTAGGAGTTAGTTTTCCTATTAGACTTACATTTATTGCTGTAAAGGCTTCTGTAGGCTTCGGTCACGTCACTACAGACGCTGCTGCTAGGACCTTTAGCACTGCAGCCAAACGGGAGCTAGGGGTTTGATAGGGGTGTTCCTCCATCCAAGCCCTGTCAAACCCCTAGCTTCCGGGTGGTGAGAAGATAATACCCGCCCAAACATAGGACATGCTGCAGTTTTTTCCTGGAGGGGGGGGGGGGGGGGGGGAGAGACGCTCATGTATGTGACCCTATTCGAAAGAATAGGGTTCATGTTAATGTGAGATTTGTATGAAGCAGAATCCTGAGTCGATCTCTCTACATAAAGGAGGGGTATTGGCTGCTTCTAAGCAAGAGCAGTGGATGTTAACACTCTAAATGCCGCTGTAAATTCTGACAATGGCCTTTAAATGCCCCAATCAAAGCTCGGGGGTCCCGAACAGCCCACGTGCAATAAGATCGCGACATCCCATTCAGTTGCCATAGCAAGCCTTGATCAAAATGCATTATAATGTAATACTGTGGTACTACAATATAGTGTATGAGTGACCAAATGATTGCATGTTCATGTCCCCTGTGGGGACTAAAAAAAAATGTAAAAATACGTTTAAAAACCTTTTCCCATATCAGTGATAAACAAAAGAAATACAACATATTTGTAAAGTTCCGAGTTATCAAAGTACCACATTTGTTATCCCGGATAGTGAATCCCCCCCACCCCCCCAAAAAAACCACGCACACCAGAATTGCGCTTCTTTGGTCACCCCACTTCCAAGAAAAAAATTCATGAAAAGCGGTTTAAAAATCATACATAGCCCAAAATGGTTCCAAAAGAAACTACAGGACGTCCCGCAAAAAGCGTTCCCTCGCACAATTTCGAGACCCCAACAATGCAAAGTTTTTCAGTACATTATATGGAACATTAAATAGTACCACTGAAAAATACAACTCGTCCCGCAAAAAACAACCATCTGCGGCGATGGATACATAAAAGAGTTAGGATTTTTTGAAAATGGGGAGGAATAAACGAAAATTTAAAAAAGGGCCCGACCTTAATGAGCAGCTCCTGGTACGCACAACTAGGTGCCATAGGGAGACGGACCCTTCAGTGAATGGTCAGCAGTGAGTGTAGCAGCTGCACCTCCATGTATAGGTAGCGGTACAACATCTATTCTTACTATGTAGAGATGAAGAACAGCTCCCCCTTCTGGCTGATCATTGATAATGCAGAACACGATGGCAGTGACCTCATCCAGTAACTCCAGAAGGATTGTGTTAATTTCTGTTTTTTTTTTCACCAGGGAGTTTCATTTCCGACACCCCAAAAGATCAGTGTCTCTAAGTATGAGGAAGACGGGGGCCATGAAGAAAGGGGGCATCTTCTCTGCAGAGTTCCTGAAAGTTTTCATTCCTTCTCTTTTCATCTCCCATGTCCTGGCTCTGGGGCTGGGGTAAGTCTGACAGCCCCTACTGGAAATATGCGTCATTAATGTATTGTTTATGTGCCACGTATGACTGGATACACCACGTTACTGCAGATGACCCATCACACAGGCCAACGCAATATCTATCAGAGAAACTTGAAAACCTGCGATTTTTGCCTGCGAGTCTGACACGTTTTGCGTGAAAATTGCATGTTGTTTCACTTGAAAAAATACTTAAACTTGAAATCAGTGGGTAATTTTGCTGTGCGAGTTCCATCCAAATCGCACTTTAACGGAACTCGCATAGGAGAATCCGTTGTGTAAACACGGCCTAAAAGAAAACCCAACTGTTGCACAGCATTAGAGATGAGCGCGCATACTCGCTAAGGACAATTGCTCGATCGAGCATTGCCCCTAGCGAGTATCTCTCCGCTCGGGAGCAAAGGTTTGGGTGCCGACGCGGGTGACAGGGGAGTTGCGGCAGTCAGCAGGGGGGGAGAGAGGGAGAGGGAGAGAGAGAGATCTCCCCTCCGTTCCCCCCCCCTCTCTCCCCCGCCGCTGCCGGCAGCCAAATCTTTGCTTCCGGGCGGGCAGGTACTCGCTCATCTCTACACAGCATGTTTACACTTAAAGCCACGCTACATGTCGTGTTAGCAGATATTTTACTCTCTCGTTCAGATTTCTAAAGGGGTTTTCCACCCTTTTTGTAATTGATGACTCATCCTCTGACCCGCTGTCCAGACATTGTCATCAGCGGTCAGCACAGGAAGTGGGAGCGTTGGCTTCACTCCAATTGAAATTAATGGGAGCGCCGCACATCCAGGCTGACCAGGACAGAAGCAGGAAGTGTAGTAGCCGCGCTGCGCTCCCGTTCATTTCAATGGGAGTGAAGCCAGCACTCCCACTTCCTGCTGTGACAACATCTGACCTGTTGTACTGGATGGCGGGCTGGATGACCAATTGAAGGACAGGAATCCCCTGCGGCGGACACCCTTCCATCAACTACTGATGGTAGGGTATACTTCATCAGTTTTAAAAAAGGTTAAAGGACAAAAAAGCCCTTTAACTTTTATTCTCTGTTCGCACATAAAGCTGAATTCAGAATTCTGCTGGCTTCCTTTTACCAGATAGCAGTGCATTGTGGGAATCTTTACTTTCATTTTGGATCTGGATAGTAAAGATGATGCCATACAACTAAAAGCTAGGACAAGGTAACTTGTGGAAAGTATTTACAGAGTTACTAAACTTTTCATGTAGGCTTTAATTGTGAAAAGTTGCTGTAAATTAGAGTTGCCCTTTTAAGGGGTATTCCCATCTCAGCCCAGCAGCCTGTATGACACGGCCATTGGTGGCTAGTTGTACTAAGACAGACAAATTGGCTGTTCTTCACTGTTTCCTTAACTCCCATCCACTTCTAGAGAAGATATAGAAACATTGTAGAACACGCAGCTTGGCTGTTTCAGTACTTGCGGCCACATCGCTGAGTTAGGACAGGGTGTGGGGACCTCATTCTGGCCTTTGTTGCAGGACCCAGAGTTGGGACCCACATCTAATAGATTGTTATAGCATACTCCGTGGATATGCCATAAGTGTCCAAGATGGGAATACTCTTTTAAAATTTTATTTGCATAGAATTATCAGACTGCCAGGCTTCGAGGGGCGCCCATCTCTTACTGTGTTCCATTTTGTGTTTTTGTCATTGCAGCATTTACATTGGAAAAAGACTGACCCTCCCATCTGCCAGTTCTTATTGATGGAGCATGATCTGGAATCGAACCCTTGACCCCGTGAAGGTGTGTTCCTGTCACATTTGTGCATTTGAACTTTGCACCATGTTAAGCATGACTCAAAGCACCCTCTTCTTGTCACCCATCTTACAAACCTGGGAGCCCTTTCTAGCAACCTCGAGGAGGTTCGGAGCACCAATCTCTTAATGTGAAGAACCCAACTCACCAAGCAGATCATCTCTTGAGAGCCCCCGGGAGAAGAAGAAGTGTCTGACTGAAGCCAGCCGTGCTTTTACGTGGTCACTGCCTGGCTCAGACCAGAAATGTTCTCTCCACGGACAACCATCCAAACCCACCAGGTCATGCCTACGATGGGCCCCAACCCTAGATCTATAACTTGATCACCCTGTAGCCTTCTGGTGAGAGCACCCAAAAACACCTTCACCAACAGAGAGGTGTCCACATATCTGGTCCCATCAACGCCCAAGCTGCAGAGAAGCCAGATGGCCCACGGGGCTCATCTATTTGGATTGCATAATTTGACCCCATTGACGGTGGGGAATTTTGGAATTGCCTTTTCCGATCCCAACTCAGGACTGCCACAGAATATACCGTAATATGTTGGGGACTTGAGGCTTGCTAAGAAACATTCATTTTTTTGAGATGCAATTTTTGGAAAGGTTCAAGTAAAGTAACTAGTCTGCCAATTCACAGAGATAGCAAATCCTAGTGTGAACTGGACCGATGATCATCTCATGTCTTCTAGATAAACCGCTGTCCCTGGAGACTAATCACACACTGCCCGAAGGGTATATATATAGGTAGAGATACTAATCCCACTGAGCACCCCTCCTAACACTGACGTCAACCAGGATTGCTAGAACCTGGATCACAATCTCCAGTTTTACTGCTCTGCCCCCCATTAGTAGAGTCAGTTCCTAGGTATGCCCCCTCATAATGTCATCAGTCTCACCACCAGTCGTTACCTTGTGTGGCCTGATCCTTCCCTCATTCCCGTGGTTTTCTTTCTTTCTCCCTATGTTTGTCTTTTATTATTTTATCTTTAACATACAAAATGTGAATTTGTATTGCTTAGAAGATACTGAAGAACCTGTAACGCTAGGACGTCCATTCCGTGCGGATCATATCTGCGGCCCCGGCCACGTGTAGTCGTATAATACATGAGCACAAGCCAATATGGACAGCAAAATGGACTGTTTGGAGCATAAGCAAAGATGAGGACCACAACTGTGAAATACTTGAGGTCTGGCTTGTGACACGGAGAGTACGTGGGGCCCCGTGGAGTAACATTGACTGCCTGAGGAGCATATTATATTATACTGCTGGCTACTGTTAGTCAAGAGACTCTGAAGCTTTCATGTCATGGATTGTTTAACGCTACCAGTTACCAAGGTCCTTCCTATTATATACCAATATATGCAAGTGAAGACTAGTGGCCGATGTAGCAAATATAGGAGAAGAGCGGCAAGTCTTAATAAAGGCACATCTGATCTCCCATAGATGTTAAATTAAAGGACAATGGCTTTTCCTCTTGATGCCCATTGTCTTGGTTGGCAGATGTGCCGACAATCCAATATCTAGGTGGATTGGCAGGTACATTTTGTTCAAGCCTGTTATTTTCCCATAGGCCCTACTTATTTCTTATTTCTTAAAGGGAGCCTGTCAAAAGGATAGGCTCCCTTTAGACTGAGGTATCTGTATGATGTCCTAACTAGGCAGAACTAAGGGAACAATTAAAGTAATAACCCCTTAATGGCCACCAATCTGACTTTTTACGGCGGTCATTTAGGGGCCTACAGGACCTTGCTGTAAAATAAGCCTCGTGCTGACCTGGAGTAGATAGTCGACTGTCTAATGACAGCCAAACTCCTGCTCTAAAGGACGGGATCAGACAAGTCTCTGATCCCAGTGGTAAAGAGTGACTGCGGCATGATCAATGGGGACTCCACCCTTCCTTTTGGACCACTGGGCTTCCCCGTTAGTGAGTTCAGACCAAACAAGTCTAAATTCACTATCCGGCTGCAAACTTTTGCAATGTCCAGTGCCATGATGGACCTCCAACCAACTGTGCCACGATCAGGGACAGGGAGACCACCATGCAGTCAACTACAAAGTGATGCCCTAGGAACAACCTGCATCATATTGATACACAGGATAATCTATTAGTGTACATAAATATGCCAATACACTATGGGGGAACTTACGATACCAAAGGTGGCATAAAAAAAATTGGAAACACTTCGGCTCAATCAAAAACAATTGTCACTTTTTACATTTACGTGGAATAGTGCCAGAAATCTGCTCCAGCTAGTAGGCCGCGTAGATCTATTTTTAAGCGAATAGACAGTTTGAGATGTGCCTATTGCAAACTTTCGCAATCTTTTTAGGCTCGTGGCACCCCTGCAAAAAAAAAAATAGGTTTAAAAAAATACAAAAAAAAAGCGTTAAAAAAAACAACCTTTCCCACTCTGTGGCACCCCTGACGGCTTCTCGTGGCACTTAGGAGAAAATTATGCAAATCACACATTACCCCTAAATGATAGCAAAGCGATATATAATTTATATAATAAAAAATATCTGTATAAAAAATAATTTAAATAAAAAAAGTTATGGCTGCTGAAGCAAACGAAAAAATGAAAACAAATGAGTGTGCTGGTGAGGCCCAAACAAGCCTCATCACTAGGGGCTTAAATGGGCACTTGCACATAATTGAGGCTACAAGAAGTGCCATATCCCCCTCAGAAAGAGAGTCAGAGCTGCAGAGAAGTGTCAAGTAACCTGATTGGCCAAGAGGGCTCGCAGGGGAGGGGCATATACAGGAAGCTGTTACCCCAGCCTATATAAAGCTGCCATTCAGCATCATTAGGGCATCATACAGATGCGGTAAACATACAGGGGCCGTTCCTGGTGTAAACTGCTGGGATCCCACCACGTTTTCAGTCCCGGCATCATTATTCTGAGACCCTGACATGAAGATTACCTGGCCCTAATAATTTGTAAAGCGTAACCCTTGTCACTGTATTGGATACGGCCAGCGCCCGAGTCCACAATCCAGTGTTATATTATATACCTACACAGATATCTGTTCTCACAGAACAATGGACGCGTGTTTACAGGACGGACGGACTAAAATAAAAATGGCTGCCGTGATGGTTTGCGCTCTTCAGTTGGCAGAGCCTTGCAGTGCCGTGTTTACCCTCCCCACATACCCCATAATCAGGGGCAAAAGGGAGACCGCAGTTTTGGTATCTGGTTTTATATCTTCATCTACAGTGGATATATAAGGTCTGCACACCCCTCTTATAATGCCAGGTTTTGGTCATGTTATAAAATCGGACCGATGATTTATTTCCCCCCTCGGTGTGACCCGTCATCTGTACAAATAACGGGCACCTTCAAGGCGGAAACAAATCTGAAATGGTTCATCGTTGTCGGATTTTTTAACATGACCCCAACCTGGCATTTTCACAGGGGGGTGCAGACTTTTTACGTCCACTGTATTGGAATGGCAAATTTAGATGTTAAATCGGTGCGCCTGAGGCGGCCATGTTGGAGGCCACACTAATATGCATGGGAAGGCGTTTTGCTTCAATGATGGCATTGACCTACAAGATGCCTGTCTCCATGCCGGGTAATCATCAGGCGCCGTCTACACGCCAACGTAACGAGGCGAATACTGAAATCATCCTTTATAGAGTTTCCAGGGAAATGCCTAAATTGTAGCTGTACTCATTTTGTACCATTAAAGCTCTCACTATACGTCTGCGTTCGCGTCTGATTTCTTATATCCGCACGATGTAGAATATCCTACTGTTTGTAGATAACATACATTAAATATATATTCCCGTCTGGCATATTCACAGTCTGATAGCTGCAGGTCCCAGCTCTGGGACTCACGCCTATCTCAAGATCAGAGCCCGGCCACCCCTGTATCTGGTGGCCCAAGGTTGTCTTTAGCCAAGTGGACTGTCTGACGGCGGTTCTGTAACTCCCATAGAAGTGGATGGGAGTTACAGTAACAGTGTAGCGCAGCTTGGCTATTCTGTACTCCTGACTATGGCGTACAGGGTAATATTATCATCTTGAATATGATAAACTAAGATAGTAATATCCCTTTAAGACAAGGTCTGTTCATAGAAACTATTCAAATCTACAGACGACCTTTAAAGGGGTTGTCCCGCGCCGAAACAGCTTTTTTTTTTTTTTTCAATAGGCCCCCCGTTCGGCGCGAGACAAACACAAGGGATGGGTTAAAAAACAAAAAAAAGTTTAGTACTTACCCGAATCCCCGCTCTGCGGCGACTTCTTACTTACCTTACCAAGATGGCCACCGGGATCTTCACCCACGATGCACCGCGGGTCTTCTCCCATGGTGCACCGTGGGCTCTGTGCGGTCCATTGCCGATTCCAGCCTCCTGATTGGCTAGAATCGGCACACGTGACGGGGCGGAGCTACGCGATGACGCGTAGAAGGGGCGGAGCCAGAACGCCACTCGTGCCGAGACCCAAGAGAAGGGAGAAGACCCTTCTGCGCAAGCGCGTCTAATCGGGCGATTAGACGCTGAAATTAGACGGCACCATGGAGACGGGGACGCCAGCAACGGAACAGGTAAGTGAATAACTTCTGTATGGCTCATAATTAATGCACGATGTATATTACAAAGTGCATTAATATGGCCATACAGAAGTGTATACCCCCACTTGCTTTCTCGGGACAACCCCTTTAAGGGAGACCCTTTTTCAGGACCTACCCTTGTGAGCCAGTGCATAAAGCTGCAGCACTGTTGGCTTCTGCTCTGGAGGGCTCAATGCCAACTGACAATGTATTACAGATGCAACAAAGTTTAACCCAATGCTGATAGCTTGCTCCAACAACACAACAAAAACCATCGAAAAGGGAAGAAAAAGTTATGTGCCATGTAAAGCCATATGAGGGAAAACCGTGTAGTACCTTCAGTGGTGGATGGCATATATGTACCCACCATGTAATACCACTTTTATCCTACAGTGGTGGGTGGCTATACGAGGGACCACCATGTAGTCCCACATTTGTTTTGCAGTGGTTGGCAGTCATATATGTAACCACCATGTAATACCACGTTTGTCCTGCAGTGGTGGGTGGACATATGAGGGACCACAATATAATATCATGTTTGTTGTGTAGTGGTGGGTGGACCTATGAGGGACCACCATGTAATATCATATTTGTCGTGTAGTAGTGGGTGGACCTATGAGGGACCACCATGTATTACCACATTTGTCCTTCAGTGGTGGTCGGCCATTCAAGTAACCACAATGTAATATTACGCTTCTCGTGTAGTGGTGGGCAGCTATACGAGGGACCAACCTATAATGCCACGTTTGTCCTGCAGTGGTGGATGGCCATATGTGTAACCACCATGTAATACCACATTTGTCCTACAATGGTGGGCAGTCATATAAGTAGCCACCATGTGTGTATGAGGATTGGCGGATGCTTACTGCACAGCATAGCAGAAATACTACTTAAAGGGGTTTTCCAGGCAATTGCTAACAATGGCCTGTCCTCAGTTCATCAGCTTGGGTCAGCCGCTTAGGACCCCAGCCAATCAGCTGTTGCAACACTGTGTCAGCAGCAAAACATACAGTTATTGAGTGGAAGCAGATAGCTCCAACCCGTATAGTGGCCAGGGCTGGTAATTGCCATTGATTTTAAAGGGCCACTTTGGTGATTTATTATTTTTTTTGTCCAGTTAGCCAAGTTACCTTGGTTACTTATTCCTTTCTGTCTGAAACTCCTGGCCTCTTATTCCTCAGATGGTCATGGGATCTCCTTTCTGATCTCCTCAGATCTACTTGGGGTTATGTATTGAGTTTCTAGTCAATATCTCAGTCTGTGTGGTGCTGTTGCATGAGTCCTACCACAGAAACTGACTAGAGGGGGACACAGACACTCCTATCAGTTACTGATAATAATTATACAGCTCCTCTCACACAGGTATAGTAGAGGAGATCACAGCTCATCCTCTTGACTAATTGTAATTATACTGTCCCCCCAGCAGGCAAAAATGGTACAGTCTTTAATGCATCATGGGATAGATGTGAAAGTAAAAAAATCTCAGACTCAAGATAGTGCCTGATAAGCATCAGACAGGGGCCTGCTGTAGAGAAGTGGCTACAGTACACAGAGGAGACCTCCAGAGTGTGTCAGGCAATGAGGTGAGGAGGCAGGGATGGAAAAATGTGTTTTCGCCAGAGTGGCCCCTCAATGGAATCTGTCAGCTTCTTTGAGTCCTATAAGCCAAGCTTACCTTCCACGCTGTTCCCTCGGTGTCGGCTGTCAACCCCTTCCTGAACTCTTCTGGCATACAATGAGAAGTATATAACGTACATCCCCAAACTTGGATCGTCAGCTATTTGAGCTCATAAGCTTCGCTTTAGGGCTAAGAATAGATGATCGAGTCTCTTTGATGCAGCGTGAGCAAGGGAGAGCAGGAGAATATAGGGAAAGACAAACCTGATAAAGAATACGGAGGGGGAAAAGGAGGTATGGGATAGGAATTAACCCCTTCGTGACCATAATGCGCCTTTTTACTGACCTCACTTATGGCCTTTTAACCTGCACATACATCTTTTTAAGGCAGTGGCTTGACTGACTACTGACAGCCAGGCTCCTGCTCTAACAGCCATGACCAGAGAAACCTCAGATCCTGGCAGCTTAACCCCTTACATGCCAAATTAATAGCAAGTGAGGCATGTAAGCCGATTACAGGAAAAATGGTCTCTTTCTATCACCAATCGGCACCCCGCCATGCGATCACAAGGTACCAATGGGTTCCCATGGCAGCCGGAAGCCTGACAAAGGCCTCCATGTCTACCGTGTAACTCAGCCTATTAGATCCTGCCACTGTCAGAATCTATTAGGCTGCTTCCAAAGCCTTAGTGGAATGCACTACATAAGTAATGCAGTGTACTATCCTAGCAATCGAACAATCGCATCAGGGACGAAAAAAAATAGTGTAAAAAAAGTTCAATAAAGATTAATTTTTTTAAAAATACAGTTTAAAAAAAAAAAAGCATTTTTCCCCACAAAAGGCCATTATAAATGAGTAACTTACCCAAAACAAGTTAAAAAGCAAGACAGTTATTACTGCATTCATAGCGACTCAGACATTGAAAATAATGTATTTATCTCACATGGTGAGCGGCGTAAAAATAATTTTAAAACCTGTGCCAGAGTTGCTATTTTGCTTACTTCCCGAAAACATAATAAAAAGCAATCCGAAAGTCACCTGTACCTCTAACTGATACCAAGAAAAACTACAACTCTTCCTGCAACAAACAAGCCCTCACCGCTCTGTTGCTGGAAACATAAAAATGTCATGTGACTTAGAATGCGGCGATGCAGATTCAATTGTTTTACTTTATTAACGCGTGTTTATTGTGCAAAAGTAGTAAAAAATAAAGAAATCTCTATAAATTTGGTATCGCAGTAATCGTGCTGCTCAGATAAGAAAGTCATCAGATTATTTTTTTTACTGAATATTGAACGCTATTACACAAAACCCCCCAAAAATGGTGGAATTTCTTGGTTTTTTTTCCAACTCTCCCCAAAAAGTGTAAAAAAAAAAAGTTATACAACACATTATATGGACCCCATTAAAATTTACAAATCATCCCCAAAAAAACAGATATGTCAACAAGTTATGGCTTTTACAGTGCAACAATGAAAATCATTGGTCCTCAAGGCACAAAATAGGCTGGTCACGAAAGGGTTCAAGTTACCCTCCGATTCCGGGTTACAATTTTGACTAGGGACCGGAGGTGGGAGTTATATAACCTTTTGTCCCACGGATCCGCTGGTCCCAGGACCTGTTTTCACTCGTCTGAGATGGCCACTGCAAGACTACCTTGTTCATAGTGTGTATTGGTAGGGTTAGACTACACTTGCTTTCAGAGTTTCTAGTGCTGCTCATGTGATAAGTGCTGGCCAATTACAGAGCAGCACAAAGTGCCTTGGACTAGCGATTCATAGAAAATGAGGACCAGAACCAGCGGGTTGGTGGGACAACAACAGGCAATATCACACCGCCCTCCAGTCCCTGGATAAAATGTTGTCCTGGAACTGAAGGGCTGCTCTATGATAAGTAGGTCCCAAGCTGTGAGGTATAGAACCTACTCTGGACAGGACTTTCCCATCAGGTCAACCCTAAGCCAATTGGAAATAAATCTGTGCTGTCCCAGAAGGAGATCCACGTGAAGCAGAAACTGTAGGGACTATCCACGCATGGTCATAAATGATCACATTCTCCATCCACGTCAGGATTTTGACCTCAGTCGCCCACTCTCCAATTGATAGGGTAAACGTAGACTTCCAGTGTCTAGGGGATAATTGTGCGCACTGGTGTGAGAAAGTGTCTGCGGGTGCCTATTTTAACCCCTTAACGACTGCCCATATGTCTTTTGACGGTGCTGCATTATAAACCCGGCGTGGGTCTCCTGTTCCAGGAAGAGCGGGCACTTGCTCTAACAGTGGGAATCGAAGAAGCATTTGATTCCCGTTATTTAACCCTTTACACGCCACGGTTAGTGTGACCGTGGCATGTAAAAGGCTGACAGAGGGAGGGTTCTCCCTCTGACATCCATCAGACCCCTGCAATGTAATCGCAGGGTCCCGATACATTTTTTTATAGCACCTGGAGGCTTAAATATGGCCTGCCAGCTATGGTGGCCCATGAGGCTCAGCTTCTGGCTGAGCTTCATAGTCTTTCTAATACACTGCTATACTGAAGTATAGTAGATGAATGATACAAGATACTGATAATCAAGTCCCCTAGTGGGACAAAAATAAAAAATTTAAAAAAAAATGAAAAGATAAAATAAAAATAAATACGTCAAAACTAGAGATGAGCGAGCGTACTCGCTAAGGCAAACTACTCGAGCAAGTAGTGCCTTATTCGAGTACCTGCCCACTCGTCTCTAAAGATTCGGGTGCCGGCAGGGGGTGGGGAGGAACGAAGGGGAGATCTCTCTCTCCCTCTCTCCCCCCTGCTCATCGTCGCAACTCACCTGTCACCCGCGCCGGCCCCCGAATCTTTAGAAACGAGCGGGCAGGTACTCGCATAAGGCATTACTCGCTCGAGTAGTTTGCCTTAGCGAGTATGCTCGCTCATCTGTAGTCAAAACCCTAACCTTTTCCCCTTTACCATTAAAAAAAAAAAAATCACACGTGTTATTACTGTGTTCACAATGACCCAAGGAAGAAAATGAGTGAAATATGTAACCCTTTATTTGCATGCCATGAAAAAAAGTACAAAAAGTATGTTGAAAATAACTAATTTGCCTATCTCGCCTTGGAAAAAACAGACTACAAAGTGATCAAAATGTTGCATAGAGCAACAAATAGTACCATTAAAAAGTACAACTCTTACTGAAAAAAACTCCTCAAAAACCACAGCATCGCTGACAAAAAAAAGCGAATGTTAGGGGTCTTTAAATGCAGCGATAACCAAAAAATACATTTTTTTTAAGTGTGAGAAAGTTGCAAAAACTAGCCTATTAGATATCAACATAATCGTATCGGCCTTCAGAATTAATGTGACGTATTATTATGAACGCCATTAAAAATTAAAATAAAAAACATATCAGAATTGCAGATTTTATTCATATTGTCTCTAGAAAAAAATGAGAAGAAAATCAATCAAAATGTTATACGTTCCCAAAAATTGGATGAATGAAGACGATTAAACCTCAACTCACAAAAACCCAGACCTCACAGAGCTCCATCGATGGAGGAATGAAAATGCTCTGACTCTGGGAATGCGGCAACACAAAGACAAATCTTTTATAAAAAAGATTATTTTTTGTGTACAAAAATAGTAAAACCTAAAAAAACCAGTGTAAACTTGGTATCACCAGAATCGTGCCGATGCAGAGAATAATAGTATCATAGTATTTATTTTGCACACTGAACGCTGTAAAAATGGTATCCAAATACAAATGGTGGAATTTCTTTTTTTCCCTAGTCCCCCTAAAAAATAAAAGTTCTACAGAACATTATAAGTGCCCAAAAATGATGCCATTAAAATATACAACTTGTCTCGCAAAAAACTTAGTCAGTAAGGGGATTAGAACCAGGATGTAGCCAGGTATGACCAATAGTAGAGCAATCTGTGAAGATTATTGGACAGGAGCTCCTGATATGTGAGCACAGGTGTCAGAAACTTTAGGGCTGTAGGTGAGAAAACTTCACCAAACATTCAGCGGGGTCCAATACTTGCTGCCACATTGGTCAGATAGAAGGGAAGAACTCATATGTTCCTGTATTTGAGATTACTTCCAGAACTGACCACAAGAGGGCAAACCTCCTGCAGCAGAATTCTGGCCAAGTGCCAAAATTGTTACTTTTTCGAAGTTTTATGCCGGGCTCTGGCACTTTTTAAAAAAGTGGGCATGGCTTAGAGTACCGGAACAAGACCTCGCAGGGTCTGTCACATATACTAGAATGTTAGCCAGAAAAAGGCCACACCAGCTCATAGTCAGCATAGGCTTTAGTGTGGCACATGGATGTGTTGCCACATGCCACAAACATAGTAAAGGGGTAAGATCTAAAGTTAACCCCAATCCACAGGATAGGGAATAACGTCATGATTCAGGGGGTCCGACCCCTGGGACCTCAACTGATTGAGAGAATGGGGGTCCTGATAATCCCTACATGAATGGAGTGCTCAGTAATATCCGGTGCTGTCACTGAAATATGAGGGGGCATGTCCTCTGCTCCATTCATGCAGAGGCCGTCAGGACCCCCGTTCTCAGGATTGGTGGAGGTCCCAGTGGTTGGACACCCACCAATCGTAAAGTATCCCCTATCCTGTGCATAGGGGATCAGTTAGGATCTTGGTACAACCCCTCTTGCACCTTTATTTTGAATTTATTTCACTGACCCCAATTCATAGTTCACTACCAGTGAATGAAATGATATAAGTAAATATCTCCCAATGTACCTGGGATTACTTCCACAACTGGCCACAAGAGGGCAGATTAATAATGTTTCACAGTGAGAGACAATATAACAACCATCCATGACTAGGATACACTAGTGACCATCAGCTGTAGAAATAAAGTACCCAGGAGGAGAAGAGTCCCACAATGTCGGGGAGAGTTATTAATTGTAGATTACATTTAGATAACATAAAACCTATTCATAAGGTGGAAGCAGCGCCAAATTCATGACAATGGCGCACACTATGTCATAAATTGGTGCATCTTGCTAGACCTCATAGACGTGTCTTCTTGCTTAGGCCACTTCTTGTTTGGCTTTCTTTACAGCAATCTTGAGTCATAATAATGGAGCATGCTATTGATTAATTGGTGTATTTTACGACTCCTAGCCACGCCCTTAATTTAGATACTTTGCAAAACTGTCCAGTGAAGCGCAAAAAATGTCTAAAACGTAATACATTTGATCAGTACATAGATACAATACCAGAACCAAGCTTCTAACATAGCAGCAACCCCATTAACACACTGATCTTAACACTTTGTAATGTCTTATAGGTTAAATATCACAAATTTTTGACTTTTAGAAGTTTGGAAGTGGACATCAACTGGCTGTGTGCAACGTGGAAGGGAGAGGAGCCATATGGTGAGCTGTAATATATGCTATATGTTTACAGACTAACCAGAGGAAAAGCCAAACTTCACTGGCTAGAAATGTAAGCTTGTGTCTATACTGGAGGAAAAGGTGCAGAGTCTTCAGGAGAGAATAGCTACATTGGAACTCCTTAGGGAAGATGAGGATTTCCTTGACAGCAGAAGTAGCTCTTCAGAGTATTGAAGGAAAATAAATTGTCAGTCTACTTGCTGAAGCAGCAGAATGGAAGCATGTGACCCAAAGAAGCCGCAGGATCAGGAATCAGCCAGCACCCATACTGCTCCGGTACCAGTACCAGGCTACCATGCAGGAGGACAACAAAGAGGTACAGCAAGAAACAAAGAACAGTCAACTAAGCATTAGGAATCCTCTTGGATAGAGAATGAGAAGTGCTGTTATGAAGAAGAAGAGCAAAGTATTGGTTGTGGGGGATTCCCTATTGAGAGTACAGAGGCCGCTGTCTGCAGACCTGACACCTCACGAGAGGTGTGCTGTCTTCCAGGTGCACAAATCAAAGATGTGTCTGATAGGCCGTCAAGACTCTTCAGTCCTACAGAACACCACCCATTCCTACTAATACATGTAGAGACAAATGACACTGTAGAAAAGGACATTGCAACTATCTGCAGAGACTGAAGACCTCGTAAAGAAGGTGAAGGAACTAGGAGCAGAGGTGGTCTTCTCATCCATTCTCCCAGTGGATGGCCATGGAATAAGAAGATGGAATACTATTCTAGAGGTAAACTACTAGCTATGTCGATGGTGCCATCAGCGAAGATTTGGATTTCTAGACCATAGAGTGAATTACCTATATGATGGAGTACTTACTAGAGACGGGTTGCACCTCACAAAAACAGGTAAGCATATATTTGGTGGGCGCCTTGCTTCACTCATTAGGAGAGCTTTAAACTAGAACAATATAGGAAGGGAAGTGAAAAGCAAAAATATACAGCTAATTAATGCGTTTGAGAACCTCGCTATTAGAAGTGGAAAGAAAGAACAAAGACAAAAAATTCTGAAGGAACGTAGAGGAGCAAGAGACACCGATCACAAACTAACATGTTTCTACACAAATGCACAGAGCATGGGAAACAAGCAAGGAGAATTGGAGCTCCTAACACAGGAAGAGAAATATGATGTCATAGGCATCCTGGAAACTTGGTGGAATGATACACATGATTGGAATACAAGGCTGGAAGGACACAACTTATTTATAAAAAAACAGATTAAAAAAAGGGGAGGAGGTGTTGTGTTGTATGTTAGGAAAACATTAATCTCCAGAGAGATTCAAGCTTCCGAGCTGGGAGTTCTGTAGAAACTGTTTGGGTAAGAATACAAAGAGAGAACAGAAAGGACACCATTGTAGGCATTTACTATAGGCCACCTGGACAAGCAGAAGATATGGATGAACTGTTTCTACATCAGATGGCCAAACTCTCCAAAAAGCATGACATAGTGATCATGGGAGATTTTACCGATCCAGACATTTGTTGGGAATCTCTCTAAGGTAAAAGTAATGGATCCAACGAATTCTTATCCGCTCTTGCTGACAACTTTATCTTCCAAAAGGTCGAAGAGAAAACAAGGGGATCTGCTATCTTGGACCTAATTCTTACCAACAGGGAGGAAATGGTTGAGGAAGTAAGGTTGGCTGGGTCCTTAGGAGGCAGTGATCATGCTATCATTGAATTTTGGATAACATGGCGAGGAAGACCTGAGAAGACTCAGACCTCAAGGTTGGATTTTAGAAAGGCAGATTTTAATGAACTCAGAAAGCGGGTAGGAAGAATCCAATGGCTGGATGTTCTTAAGGACAGAAATGCCCAAGAAGGTTGGGGAATATTGCGAAATGATTCTCAAAGCACAATCCTTAACAATTCATAAAAGAAGGAAGAATGGGAAGCATTTAAAGAGACCAGGATGGATGAACACAGAACTTGCACACATGTTAAAGACAAAGAAAAATATGTTTATCAAATGGAAATAGCGGGAATATCTAAATAAGAATGTAATGCTGTCTGCAGAAAGCTTAGGGCAAGTGTCAGAAAAGC